>NW_020954619.1:25278903-25365119 GCF_900497805.2 Vombatus ursinus
TATCTATCTATCTATCTATCTATCTATCTATCTATCTATCTATCTATCTATCTATCTGTCTACTGAGTTGATAAAAGGACATCTCAAAAAGGAAGACATTACCAGTCCAGGGTACAAATAAAGATCTCCTGAAGTAAATAGAATTGGAAACTTGAAAAAAGCCACAAAGTGGATGTGAGTAAGGAGAGTATTCTAAATATGGAGGACAACCAGGCACAGAAGTGGGAGATTAAGTGAAAAGTGCAAAGAGTAGCAGGTAGGCCAATGTGCCTGGATTGTAGAGGGGAATAAAATATGAGAATACTAGAAAGTAAAAAAGGTTGAGGTTGTAAAAACTTTAGAAGCTAAACCTAGGACTTTATATTGGATGCTGTAGGTAAAATCAAACCATTGGAATTTATTGACTATGTGTGAGGAGGGAGGAAAGGCCACCTAGGCATTGTTGGGCTGAGGACACAGTGGCTAATAACCTATGTCAGTCAATTACCTATACCTGTCGTTAAGGTCTGCCTAAAGTTTAGCTCTGAGGGAAACTTGACTTCCCAATAGGGGAATCAGAGTATGATAATGTTCATATCTATTGGCTCTTCATGCCTACTCCTATTATTCCAGGGAAAGTTGCTGCTTATGTAGTTGCTAATTGTACATATGATTATAGCTTCTAAACGTATAATTGATTTTCCCCTGTAAGAAGAAAAGATAAAAATAAAATACAATAAAGCAAAATAAAAGATTCCCAATGTAAAAACATGAATCTGATATGGAATAAGTAGTTTATTCTTACACAGAAAAAAAAGAATGCTAAGTATTACAAGATCAGAAAATCATTAGAATAGAATCTAGTAACATCACTATTAGTACAATCAGATGGTAGGTTACTATCTAAGCCTCATTTTATGGTGCCATATGAACAACAAGTATCCTCATTGGAAATATGAACAGGTTTTTTTTGTTGTTTTTTTTTTTGTTGTTGTTGTTGTTTTGTTTAGGCTTAGCTAGTTCACATTTCTGCCCTATGGCAGAAAATCTAACCAAAAATCAAGCATGTTGCAAGTGGAATCTTTTTTGTGACCTCTTTATTTCTTCCATTCTGAATCTTCTCTTGGCATAACTCCACTAGTATTGTTGCTACTTCAATCACAATTGACCACTACTATGCATAATGCAGTGCCTGTCTCACTGTCCTCCTAGGAACTCATGACTTCTCAAAAGTTTGTTGGAACTGCATTCAGTAGCACAGTGAATAGAGGGGTTGGCTTGGAGTAAGGAAGACTCCTCTTCCTGAATTCAAGTTCAGCCTCAGACACTTACTAGCTATGTGACCCTGAACAAGTCACTTAACCCTGTTTGCTTCAGTTTCCTCAATTGTGAAATGTGCTGGAGAAGGAAATGGCAAACAACTCCTGTGTCTGTGACCTGAATGGGGTCACAGAGTCAGACACAACTGAAAAACTACTAAACAACAAATCTGTCACAGATTTGCTGATTAGTCACCTAGTTTTGGAAGGAAGCAAAGAAAGATGAGTGCCCTGCCCCCATCTCAGGCAAAGACTTGCCTATGTAAGATTAATACTCATTACTCTATGGGTATAGGCCATGAATAAGATTTCTTCAATTGCCCTTCCCAACTGTCCCAGATATAGCCCTACATAGTCCTCATACTAAGAAGTGAGAAAAAAAAAAAGAGTAACAGTGAGGGGCAGGATATAAAAACTCCTTTTGAATATCCAAAGACTTCTTGCTTAGCAATTAAAAGACTACATCACAACATGACACCAACTGCTGAATCATCAAGGCAAAAAAAAAAAAGCAGTCAGAGTATATCTGTGCTTTGAAGTATGGCAAATTCCATGTGATTGAGTGGAATACCAAGAGAATGCATGCTGAATGTGGGGGATGCTACTAAAGAGCAATAATCTTGGAATCAGAAAACCCAGATTCAAATGCCAACTCTTACCCTTTTTGTGTGGTTTCACGTAGCTCTCTTTACTTTTTTTCAGTTCTTTAAAATGAGGATAATACCTTTTCTCTACTTGCTCACAGCATTGTTGTAAGGAAAACATAAACCTCAAAACACTACAGAAATGGAAACTGTTTTTATGAGATGATGATTATACCACTGGCAATGAGCAAATGTGAACTATAAAATGAAAAAGAAGCCCTCACTTTCCTGGAAAACAACAACATGATGTAACTATAAAGCCCTATTCCTCACCATGAGTTATTTCTGATTCAAAGATTTGTCTAACTCTAATAGCTGGCCCTGAGTTTAAGTTATGACAGGCTATGGGGGTGTTTTAAATGCTAGATGAGGCTTTCTCAAAATGTGTGTGTGCTACAAGATTAGGAGGACAGGTTCACAGTCTTGCCAACTTGGAGAGGCCCATCTGGTACCATGGTTCCAAGATGGAACACTTGTCTTTTGTTTCCTTTTAATGATCCATCTTTATCTCTAAAGACTAATATCCTATGTTAATGTATAACTGTTGCTTGGGGAAATTTCAGTTTCCATTCTTGCTCTCTTCCAATTGCTCCATCCTAGCCATTTAAATCAATCTGAATTTATGAAAGAATCCTGTTGTATGTCCTAATTAGAGATGACTAATCCCCTTCATAAATTAAGAAAGACCCTACTTTGTATTCTTCTGAATTCTATGAATTCAGGGGCCATTAAAATTGTTTTTGAAGCACAACCTTTTCAGGAAATTGTAATTTGCCTTGCATGAACAGCTCAGTTAGATAAAAAGTGACATTCTCAAATAAATAGTTCTATTTTTAGATTTTAGATATTTTTTTCCATTTCTTGACATCATGGGTGTCCATTTAAAATATGTATTTATTTTTCCATGATCATTTCCACTTGATAAAAACTGACATTTCTGAAACAAGCAACTGTATATTTGATATTTTAGGCTTTGTATTATTATATTTTTTTAATCTCTTGTAGGCTCATTTTGTAAGAATTAATTAACTTGTGGACTCTGCCTAGCACTGGGGAACATAACAATTTAAAACTGTTAAATATGAACAAATTGAACATAAAAGGACTGGATACTGCACTCTTAAATGAATAGGAAAATAGATATAATATAGAAACACATAAATTACATCAATAATGTTTTAAAATATGTGAAACTAAAACTTAGTACCAACATGAACTGTTTCTTCAGAGACCAAAATTTTAAAAACTAAAAAATGGATATTTTGGTGTTTTTAAGAAAAAAAAAGATCCGATTATATAATTAATTACTGTTTGCTTTTGTTTTCAATATAAGCTTAAAGGATACTGGACTTTAAGCTTACTTTGCCTTATTCTACATGGTTACAAAGACAGTATTGATTAGTGGGCAAACACACTGCACTTATAGTCAGAAAGACATGGGTTCAAAACTTACCTCAGACACTTTCTAACTTGTGTGACTTGATGGTTAATTAACCAATTTGAATTTCAGTTTCCTCATATGCAAAGTGGGGATAATAATACTACTGTTTTTAGAATGTTGTAATTTCATGATGTGTTGTGGGGGTCGACTCAAAGAATTTAGACTCAGACCACCTTCACTCCAAGTAAAGGCATTTATTGGGGTGATACCTCTCAGAAGTGGACTGGGTTCCAAGAGGAAGCAGCAACTTCAGTAAGACAAGACAGGCAATTTTATAGTGTAATGATACTGATTACACAACAGAAATTATGAATATTACAAAGGCCAGGAGGGATTTTTCAAGGGATTAAGTAATAGGGGAGGGGTCTTGGCCTCAGTGGAACTGAGCATGTGATTACCCACAATGAATACAGTAAAACCCAAATGGGGTTGAGGTACATTAATATATGATAATGATATCATAATAAGCCTCTTTATTGCATAAGTTCACCTAAAGGACAGCTTTTGTGATTGCACAGGTGCCTACTTAGTGAAAATCCTTTCTATTGTTTTGGGATTTACATCCTGCTCAGGCATCCTAGTGGTGCTGCTTTTTGATTGGCTGGCTGTTGTGGTCCTGTCTAAAATTAGATGGATGTGGTTGTGATTGAGTACATGGACATACCTGCTGTTTCTGTGAGAAATATGAGGAATGAGTCTGGGGGCAGTGACTAGCTAGAGTCAGTGGCTAGTATTCCATCACATGAACACACCTGATGTTCTAGTGAGGCAGTGAGACATATATGAGGAAGTTAAGATATTGAGTTTTGGGGGAGTGGCACTGGCTGGATAGGGACAGTGGGCCTGCTGTTTAGTGAGGCCTATGATTGAGTTTGGGGGATTGTGGTTTGGTTAAAGATGGATTGTGTGATTAAAATTAAGACATGCCTGCTGTTCAGTGAAGCCCATAAGGAAGTTAGAATATTGGGGCTAGGAAGAGCTTTATTAGGAAGAGCTTTATTAGGATTCTATCAAGAACACAAGTTTATTGTTTGAATTTGAAAGAGGCAATGAATATAAATTGTTTTACACCTTAATGTACTATGCTGGCTGTTAATATTTTCAAATTATATCGGTAAAAAAAAATCTATGTATTTTTCTAGATATTGTCCAGTTTGATCTCTTGAATATCTTCATCAACTGTTCTTCACCCTTCATGGATATTAAATCCTTCTTACTCTTAATTTTCCCACTGATGCTTCATCTTTGTCCATACCACCACTATTAGCAAAAGTTATCATTAATAAGATGAGACTTTCTGTAATTCTCTGAGGGATGATAAATACGGTGCCATGGAATAGAAATGGCAAAGTGTGGCAGGGAGTTGTCAAAGACATCAGTTACAATTGGAGAAGACAGAGAATGAGATGCAAGAATGGGATATTTTTAAAATATGCAATTAGCTAATTAAATTCCAAGATCCCCTAAAAGGTATGGAATGTATCAATTATACCAGGAATGGCCTCACTTTTATATTTTGTCTTCCTTTCCCTTCCCTTCCTTTCTCTGACCTATCTTGCTCTCCCCTCTCCTGCCCTGCCCTTCCTTTCCCTTTCCTTCTCTTCTCTTCCCTTCTCTTCCTTTCCTGTTCTTCTCCTCTCCTCTTCTTTTCTTTTCCTCTTTCTTATTTTTTTTTCAGTTTCTCTAGCACTTAGCATAGTGCCAGGCACATAGTAGACATTTAATAAATGCTTGTTGACTTTATTTTCTCTACCCAATGTGACAAATTAAAATTTCTGAGAGACAGTTTCTGGGTAATTAATAATTTTATTACTTATGTCTAGCAAATAATAAAGTAAGGTTGGTGGTTCCCTCAGAAATTGAAGACCACCCCTCCCCTCAAAAATTGAATGCTTAAAAGTCTTTGGAAAAGGAGATTTCCCTAAGGGGGGAAATCAACTCTAATTAGTTAACAATAAGTGAGGCGATGTACATGTTAATGAGGAGGTAGGCAAAGTGTCTTCAACTCAACCTGTTGAGAATGTGACCTGATCATAAGACTCATCTGCCTCCTGCAATCTGGACAAAAGAATCCATCTCTAACCAGACTACTCTAGTTGGTTTTCCCCTTAAACTGGGTCACCCTGAATTCTAATGGAAGGTTACAAAGACAGGGGCTTATTTCTTAAGGGCAAGAACTAATCTAGATGGATTCTGTTTGTAAAGTGTTCTAATTAGCTGGGATCCCACCCAAGATCTAAAAGTATATATCCAGAGAATTTGGGCAATCTCATCTACCAGCAATATCCTTCAGAGCCTGGCTGAATCAGTGAATTGGCTGCTTGAGGGATATCTGCTGCTCTATAAAATGAATAAGGATAGAAGAAAGGGTTCAACAGATAAGAACACCAAAAGAGGAAGGACAAATGCTGGACACAACCACAGGATACTGAGGCAGGGTAGGGAACTTTTAGGTTAAAATAGGTGTAGAGGTGGTGGTGTAGCCTACAGTTTACTATCATAAGAAAGCTGATATATGACCCATTTGATTTGTTTCTTTTGCACATTGAGATTATGCCTCAGCTCTTTGGGTCATGCTGTGGTCACTAAGGATGCACAGCCTGACTCCTAAATGAGAGATTATTCTGTTGCAAAATTTATGTTAGCCTATAAAAACAAAAAAAGACAACATGTGTAGAAGTAAACAAATAAATAAGGATGCAAGAAATAATAGAAATTTATTTCAAAAGGGAGAAACTTCTCATTACTGGGAAGAATCAACAAACAATTCATGTAATCACTGGCATCTGTAACATAGTTTGGAGAACCTAGGGGTTTTCTGAGGTGGAGATGGATAATAAGTGCATTCAGACATGAGCCATCTCTTAAGAAAAAGTATAAAGGTCTTTCTCATATGCAGAGCACCTAGGTGGCAAAGTGGATAGAGTACTGGCCTGGAGTCAGAAAGACTCAACCTTCTGAGTTGAAAAATATCTGGCCTCAGACACTAGCAGTGTGACCCTGGGCAAGTCATTTAATACTGTTTTCCTCATCTGTAAAATGAGCTGGAGAAGGAAATAGCAAACTACTCCAGTATCTTTCCCAAGAAAATATAAATGGAGTCACAGAGATTCATAAACAACTGAACAATGAACTTTCTCATATGCAAAGGATAGTTAACTACTTTGATCAAAATAGAGAATATATAAAGGAGAAAAATTTTAAATAATATGTTAATGATAGATGGGATCCAGATCTCATAAACTAAAATGAAAATGTTTGAGGAATTAGCAGGTACTTTTAAAATGCGTTTATAATTATCAAAATATATAGCTATCACAAACACACACATCAGCACAATTCTTTTCCATATTCTGCATTTCCTGTTATTCCTCAAATTATCAAGGCATTGATTCTGACCACTTAGACTCTGTTTTGGTTTTCAGATGACCTATTTATACATTTAATGGTGTTTCTAATTGAGGGGTTGTGGGAAGACAAAGTCAGTTTACTTTGCCAATAAAGACACATCTTAAAATGCATTTAAAAACCATTCTTTGAACAAGGTTTCACTTTAGCAAAACATTTTGGATAGTTTCCCTATTGAGTATGGTGAGAAAGATGATAGGTTTGTTCAATTTTATTTGAGAGGACCTCCCTCCACCCCCACCTCCCACCCTTCTTGTAAGTCTAAAAGGGGTATGGATAAAAAATATAGAAGAATACATACAATACTTAAAAGTCAGACATGGAGACTGAAATGCTGAAATGGCTTTCATATTTTTAGCAAGCGAACCATAAGTAGTTTGATGCCCTGAAATGGACAAACTGTATCTCCCTTTCTCATGTCTGAGTCTTTTTTTTTTTAATAAATTTCAGGACTTTCACATTGATGTGTACACATCATTCAGTCTGCTTATGGGAAAAAAAAAACTGTTTGCAGACATTCAGTGCCTAGGCATCAATAACCATAATCATTTTAATGGAGTTGAGTTTGAAAATGAGTCAGTACATTATCACTTGGGTATTATCTGCTTGTCAGTAACAGGTAGTGTTTTTTTTTTTCCTGCTAGCATTTTTGTAAAAGACAGATTTCAGGTAGACATTGATTTATTTTCATCAAGAGAAGAAATGAACCTAAAATAAGTCACCCTGAGATGGGTTTCTTCTAAGAGAAGATAATTTTTCTGAGTCATCTTCATGTAGCAATTACAGAAGCAAGAGAACAGATATCTATTGGCTTTAATAGAAAAAACAGTCATAGTATTTAGAAATGTTTGGACAAGCAATTTGAAAAGCTAGTCAAAGCATAAAATGATATGGACTCAAAACTATTTTTCAATTACTTGTAGAATAATTTTAAATATAGACTAACAACTATTTGGTAGAGCCATTTTCACTAAGGTTTTAATTTTCCCCCTTCATTAGCCTTTTTAAAATCTGGTTTTACAGGATCACTTTTTTTTAAATTACCTTTACTCTTATTGATGAGGTCTAGAGGTTAGGGGTGCTGGGAGCCCGAGATCATGACATGCAGGCCCTGCCTGAATGAATTCAACCCAAATCTTCTTTCAGCCAGAGAGAAAGTTTGTTAGAGATAAACCATACAGGTCAGACTCTTAAGGAATCTGAATATTAGTAATGTCCATAGGGACAAGCAGGCATGAGAAAGTCTCAGTGTTTAAATAAGGGCCAGGGTGTATCTTACATACACTCAAGTAATTTTGGGTGACCAGAGGAGGGGCTGGGAAAAGGGTCTAGGTGATTTAGGGAGAATTCCAATTGGAATGTCTGAGAGATTGAATAGACAATGGGAATAGATAATGAACTGAATTGGAAGAAAGAAGTTTGAAAGGCATCTGAATAAGATCAAAAGGTAGGGCTAGGACTTTCAAAGGGAGATAAGAGAGTCCTTAAGGAACCTTTTGAGACCAGAGTAAGAAAAGTTTAAGGGTTTTCTGGGGCCCATAGACAAATGGCAGCCAAATTCTTTTTGGGACAAGGGTGAGGTCTTGGCTTGGGCCCATACCCCATCATTACCCCCTCAAACAAATGTGACCCAAATTCTTTTGGGTCAAGGGGTGAAGGTCTTGGCTTGCACCCATACCCCAGCATTGTGGTCATAACCTTGGTCATTATATTTCATAAATTTATAATACTTTCTCCCCCCTCCCCCCATCCCCAGATATATCTTTTCTCTCAGCATTAAAATTGGGGGCTTAAAAAAGCTGATAAATAATTGTTTCATTTCAAGTTTGCATCTAATGTTTGAATTTTCATACTTTTTTGGCCTACAGATTTCTTGAAAAACAGATTAGTATTGATTTGAGATAAATTCTTATTGTTGATTTACATGAAGCAAACAATAAAGTTCATTGCACAATTTTTATATTGCCTGCCTTCTCTAATGAAGTATGAGTTTTTCTTTTGACTTTTGTTCACACAAAGTAGGCAGACATATAGGATCACTAGGTTATTTCACACATATCATATTTTTCCCTTCTATTCTCTATCATCTACCTGTATTGCACATTGTGGAAAAAGTTAAGAAAACCAACCAGTTGTAGTGGCATATTTTTTTGCTGATTATTCATTTATTTTTTCATCAATTCCTCTGTGACTTCAGTATACTGATTCAGCTGGAGAGATTTCATCATACAAAATCTATTCAGTCATTCTTATCTCCCTCCTTACCCCTTATGTTTTATTCTAACACCACTGGACTTTCTTACAATCTACTTCACATTGTTTTAAAAATGGCTGATTTCTTCCCAATAATTTGTGGCATTACTTTCCTCTTTTTGAGATATAAAATAACCAGGTAATATCCATAAGTATAGTTGAACAACCTGGTTTTGATACAGGGCAACCAAATTTAGTAGATACTGCCTAGATGTGAAGTTTTAGAAACACCTGAGGTTAGCTCCAATTTCACAGATAATTTAAATCTGAAACTACAAGATAGACACACCTGAAATGTAATCCTCCCTCATAGAGACCTCCCAGACATGCTGGGGTCTCTGTCTTCCCCACATACATACACCATGGTGTCTTTGTGTCTTTCCTACACATAATTTACTTTTCAAAACTGACTTTAGGGTAGGATTTTTGCTGCTTACTTCAAGCACAAAAATGTCTGTCTTTGAAAAAGGTTAATTGCTATTCCATCTATTGTGTTCCTAATGCAAATTTGTGTCTGTCCTGTGGAAGAAAGGGAAAGTAGAATAGTTGGAATTGCTTATGATTTCATAACTGTATCCATACTTACTCTTATATATAGTCCTAATCTATTAACTGCTTATTTAAGTTTATGGAATGAATATTTTCATGGAGTTACTATGATCACTAAACTATAAGTTCCTTGAGAGTAAAGTATAGATCTTTATCCATTGTATGCAGTTAGCCATTTGTAGACAGAAAGTTAAACGTAAAGCCAGGATAGGCCTAAATTCAAATACAGATTCAGAATGCTAAGAGTTCTCTGACCTTGACTAGTCACTTAATTACTTCCTACCTTAGTTTTCTCATCTTTAAAATGGTAATAATAATGGTGCTTAAAACACAGTATTGCTGTGAAAATAAAATGAGATACCATTTGTAAGGCACTTCGGAAACCTTGAAATTTTATATACATATGCTTATTATTATCCTTTCAAGAGCACCTATCATATAATAAATTCACAATAAATATTTGTTGTTTGAAAGATTAATTGAATTAAAGATATGGACAAGGTCTTAGGAATGAAGATCAAGAAATTATGGAAATGATGTTTTAGTTAGCCAACCTAGAAAAGTTTGTCCCATCAAAAGTTTATTTTTGTTAGGAAATTAGGAACTGTTTAAGTACTTCTGATAATTACATATTTTCAATTGCAATTGAGTTTCTAGAAATATCTTTATAAACCTCTGTAAATGCCATTATCATTATTACCATCCTATAAGATTTTCCTTAGATTTTAATTATAGAATAGTAGAGATGTCGTGCATGGACCTTCAAAATCTCATCCAACTCTTTATTTCACAGAAGAGGAACCTGAGAATCAGAGAGCAGAAATATATTTGCCTAAGCTTGTTTTGCAAGTGAGTAGCCAAGCCAGTAGGAAACATCTAACAGTGCCATTTAGCTACTTTCAGTCATGATAATATTTGTTTTCATTGATACAAAGGGGGGGGAGGATCTTTAAAACAATGAACTTTATATAGTATTCAGATTTTATTTTTCATTCTTATGAATTCTCTTAACAGTATACTTTTAAGCTTGTTGAATTAATATAATTCACAAAATGAAGATTTTGTTTGGGAAAATTTTTGAGTAACAGCATTGTCATTTTTTAAAATATAATTTATTATGAAACTGAACTCTACATATGTGAAATATGATTAAAACTAAAACATATCTTTACTTGCTATAGATATTTTTATCACTAAAAGTAACATTGAAATTGTATAACATGGATATATATATTCATACATTTATCATTATTTAGTAATATATTATTAAATTCTATTATCAGTGAAACATTATAACATAATAAATTAATCTAATATTCAATAACATAATAAACATCTTATTTCAGGTAGTACAATAATTCTCAGTTTTTTATTTTCTTAAATTTTCATTTAAAATATTATTATTATCATAATATTATTCAATTACATTATTAAATACAAAATTCCCAGGTTGAAATTCAAAGTCCTTCATAACCTAGCCTCCTCTTGCCTTTCAGATCTGTTTACACCTTAATCCCCAACATGTAATCTTGGATCCAGTTATACTGATCTCCTGTCTATTCCATGAATGAGATCCTCCCTCTCTTGGCTCTGGCCATTGTCACATTCTTCCTTTATGCCTCAAATGCCCTCCCTCCTAATCTCCATCTACTGAATTCCCTGGCTTCCTCTAAGTCCTTACTAAAACTCTATCTTCTACAGGAAGATTTTCCCAACCCTTCTTAACTCTAGTATCTTCTCTTTTAATTATATCCTTTTTGTTCTGTATATAGTTTGTTTGTACTTATTCATTTGCTCTTCTTACCTGTTAGACTGTGAGATTCTTGAGGATAAGATTGTCTTTTGTTTCTACTATGTATCTACAATGCTTAGCACAATGTACTTAGTACATAGTAGGTACTTAATAAATGTTTATTGACAGACAAAATATTTTACAAAATTGAAATGGCACTATGACTCTTGAAGCTTAATATCTAATTTGTGAAGCAGTTCTGTTCACTCAAATATATAAATATCATAGCCTTAGCTACTCTACTAGTAAATGTACTTATGTTGATTTTTTTCTCTTAACTTTCTCTTACTTGTGAATTACATTCTTGTGTTCCAGTAAGATTACATTTATCCACTTTTATACTAACTTGATTTCTTTTGAAGCTCTTAACACCTTGTTCTCTTAAAATGAAGCCTTTAAAAGAATTAATTAACTTATGTCTTTTAAAAACAGTTATGTCATAGATTTTTGAAAAAAAATCTTTTTAAAATAACAATAATAATAGACATTTCTAAAACATTTAGGATTTAACAATGTACTTTACATTTTTTTATTTGATCTTTACAATAATTTAATAGATTATGATCTCTATAAAAAGGATTTTCATTTTTGACTGTATAATTCTGTTTTATATGTGTCAGGTGATTTCTTTTTATTTAACTCATTACCCATTTCTGAGTCATAGACCCAGGCCTGAATGGGGACAAGACTTGCCTCTATGACAGTATTCCAGGATATGGAGGGGTTATGAACCTTGAACTGTGTACCTAAAGGAGCAGGTTAAACAGTAAGCAGCAACAGAGTGTCTCAGACCCCAGGAGCAGAGTGAAACCTCAGTTCTAGCTTCTAGTATAGTATGAAACCTTAATAAAAATAGCCAGGCTAGGAATTCCAATCCATCAGAAAGGCAATAATTCCATTATTCTGAACTAGTAGAACATCCTTATGTTCTTATTATGGTTAAATCTAGCAGTAGTTTACTGTTGCTCAGACCCAAATCCAGGTTAAGAACTTACAAAGCTCAGACCTGGGAGAATTATGATCAAACTTTGCCCTGAATCAGACCACTTTGTGAGCATTGAAAGTTTGCAGGCACCCAGTATTACCTGTCCCTGAGAGACTGGAATAACATAATACCTAGGAAAGAAGAAACAGGGCTAGCCCAGATAATTCTCCCAGAAATGCATTGAACCTGGCATCCCATAAAATCCAAAGTAAAAAAAAAAAAAAAAAGAAGAAGAAGAGAGACTGGAAAAATGAACAAACAAAAAGAATACTGTCATAAATATAATTATGGTGATAGGGATGCTCAAGACACAAACCCACAGAAGTTAATGGCTCCAAAATATCTTCAAGTCAAGTTTCAAAGAAAAACACAGGCTGGGTGCCATTTCAACTAGAATTCCTGAAAGAGGTGATGCAAGAGTTTTGTGGGTTTTTTTAAGTTTGAAAATGTTTGTGTAAATGAAATGACAGCATTATGAGGGGAAAAAATGGAAAACAAATGAGAGTTAAAGAAGAAAAAAACTGGAAAAATCATTAATAGGTTGGGACAAAAGGTACAAAATCATGTCCAAGCAACAAACTCCCTGAAAATTCGAATGGATCAAATATATTCTAATGACTTATGAGGCAAGAGATATTAAAACAAAGTCAATAGACTGAAAAAAAATAGCAAGAAATCTAAAGTATTGCCTATCAAAAACAACTGATTTAAAAAAGATATTAAGAAGGGAAAAAAATGAGGCAGCTAGGTGGCTCAACGGATGGAGAACCCACCCTGAAGTCAGGAGGGCCTGAGTTCAAATCTGTCCTCAGACCAAACACTTTACACTTACTAGCTATGTGACCCTGGACAAGTCACTTAACCCCAATTGCCTAAAAAGAGGAAAGAAAGAAAGAAAAAAAAGAAGAGAAAAAATGAAGAATCACTGGACATCATGAAAGCCATGACCAAAAAACAAACAAAATAAAAACCCTAGTATCATATTTTACAAATCACAAAGTTTCATAGACTGCACTGGTCATCTCCTGAAATAAATTCCCAAATGGAAAAGGCCAGGATTATTCCAACCAGAATCCATAGCTTCTGGGTCAAAGGGAAAAAAATACTGGAAACAGACAAAAATTGAGTAACTAAGGTGTTGAAATTAAATGACCTCCAAACATTCAAATGAAAAGATCAGGGTGGTATTGATGGGGGTACAGGCCCAAGCTGAGACCTTTGCCCCTTATCCCAAAAAAATTTGGCTCCCATTTGTCTAAAGACTCTACTTGAATTTTCCAACTTGATCAAGGAAGTCTCTGGAGTTCACCTGAGGCTATAATCTTATCAAATGGCCTTTCATTATTGCCTACACCCAATCTCCCAATTTTCTGTTATCCTTAACAGAAGCCCTCCATTGTCTTACCTCCCTATAGCCCTAGGCCACTTCCCACCTTTAATCCTATCTAGACTCCATTTTCCCTTGGCCACTTGATCCAGGTCCCTGGCATTCTGTTCACCCCAGCCTACTGGTCACTCCCATCAAGATCTTCCTTAGATCCCTCCCACAGTCCTTCTGTATATAAAGTCCATCTTGGCTCTGTTAAGGTGCTCAGATTCTTTAAGAGTCTAGCCAAAGACTCAGATTTTTATAATCTAGACAATAGCTCACAAATGTTCAGATTCCTTAAGAGTCTGGCCAATGTTGTGGATCTTTAATAACCTTGTCTTTGGCTGAAAGAAGGCTTGGATTGAATTTATTTGGGCAGGACCTACACGTGGTGATTTAGGGGTCCCAGCACCCCTAAACCTCTAAACCTCAACAGTATAATTTTGAGGTTCAAGCAAAGGAATTAAGAGAACCATAAAAAGTTGAGCACAAATAAAAGAATGGATAAGAAACAAAATAAAGACAAATTACTTAGATTCTAATAAGGGGAGGTGATACATGTCCCCTCTGAACATAATCATATTCAGGGGTTATTTAGGGTGTTTAATTACACAGAAGTCTTAGGAGAGGTCGTTTAATATTTTGATGATATTAAAAGAAGATCAGAAAAGGAGGGGAAAGGATACATGGTCAGGAGGGAGGAGGTAAAGGCAGGTGAGGAAAAGTTATCTCATTGAATCAGGATGCAAAAATACATACTTATATAAATAATGAGGAAAGGGTGAGGAAAGTCACTGACACTTGAACTTCACTCTTTTCTTTAAAGGAAGGAGGAATTCTCAGTGTTGATTACATAAATACTTGTCACTCAATAGGAAGTTAGTAAGAAAGTGGGGAAGGGGAAAGGAAGAATTAGAGGGAGGGCAGATTATAGGAAGTCTAAGTCCTAAGAAAAACAAAATCTAACAAAAGACATACTGTGCAGAAATAGTTATATTTCTTTTTGAGTTGGCAATGAATTAGAATTTGAAAAGGATGCACACTGAGTGGAAAATAACTGGAAAAGTTATGGTATTTAAATGTGGTATAATACTGTTGTGCTGTAAAAAATGATGAAGGGGATGGTTTCAGAGACACTTGGGAAGACTTGAATGAGCTAATGCAGATTGAAGTGAAAAGAATCTGGAGAAGAATTTATAGACAATAAATATGCATGTATACATATATATTAAATGCATACACACATTTGTTTTACTTGGTAATACACATTTCTAGAAAGAGTTTTATTTTTCTTTCATTCACAATTGAGGGTGTGGGAGGTAGACAAAGCACAGATTTGCATATTGAAACAAATTAATTGAACAAATATAATTCATAGTTGCTTTAATAACTGATGTTTTTTACCTTTGCAGTTTTAAACAAATTGATTCTATCTTTAATGTATTATATGATAAATTTTCTAAAATTCAAAAAGGTTAAAAAAAATTTTAAATATGCATTTTGTTTATATTTGTAATTTTATAAATCCAGCTTATTTTATTCTTTTTAAATTATCATTTTCAATTAACCAGCATTTGTTATTCCTCACTCAATTTTCCCCCTCCATATAAAAACAGTGATTAAAGATTTGGAAAAAAGCCTTGGACCAAATAAAAATAGTTAAGCAAACCAAATTTCCATATTCATAATTTCCAAAAATATGTGCCATGATCTGTATCTCCATTCTATCTCCTCTCTTTCAGAAGGTGGGAAATGTGTTTTATCATCCATCATTAAGTTTTTCAAAGTTGTTTTTGTTTAAAATGTTCTTGGTATTGTATAAATTGTTAGACTAGTTCTTTGTACTTCACTTTGCATCTATTCCTATAAGTCTTCTCATCATTTTTGTCATTTGCCATTATAAAAGAGCCACTCTAAAGAATTTTGTACATATGGGTCATTTTCTTCTTTCTTTTATCCCTCTGAGCAACTTGTTTTGTTCTTAAGTTGTCTACCTTTTCTAGAACTCTCTCTCTCTCTCTTTCTGTGTGTGTGTGTGTGTACGTGCATGCATGAGTGTAGGCATAGGTAGATATGCCTAGGCAAGTCTATATCTATGATCTATCCCTATCCTGTATAGATCTGTAGTCTAATTTATCTATATCCTCTCTGTCTCTGTCTCTCTCTGTCCCTTTGTCTCTGTCTCTCTCTTTCTTCTTCCCATCTCTATCTACCAGGATAAACTAATACCTTACAGATAAGGCTTGGTGAAAATTGCACAGGAAGCCTACAAAATTTAACACATGCACAAAGCTTCTTCCTCTCACTCCCCGCTAATACCAAAGTGGTATATGTCTTAACTCAGCAAAAAAAAAAAAAAATAAAAAAAAAAATGCCTATTCAAAAGGTAAAGGCTTGTCTTTTCTGGGTAATAAGTTATTTAAACAACTGGTTATTTGAAGCCTAATCAGTTACTTTTATCCAGATATTTTCTTTTCCCCCACCTTATCTTAATGTCTTTTTCTATCATTAGATGATATTTATTACTCTCACGAAGTACAAAGCTATTTAGTAGACACTGATGGAAATATAAGGATTCTGCCCTTGAAGTATTAGTTGTGGAAAAAAGTACAGTATACAGATGACTAAAAAATCAAAACAGACCATTACAAGAATGGATAAGGGCTATGGAAGTGCTGAAAATGAGCACTTGGTTTAAGCTTTATTATGGAATTGTCATCTGAATGAGATACTTAAGTATAGGCAGACCTTTCATCAGATTGCTATGGGAGGGCAAGAAAATTCTAATCATAGAAAACAGTTTCTGAGAATGGAAAATAGGGGAGTGCCTTGTGGAGGTATGACTAATTCCATTTTTCTATCACACAGAAGAGTATGTAGGGGCAGTGTGGGAGACATTGAAGAGTTTTAATTGGGAAGTATTGTTGGCATGTCCCTGCTTTAGGTAGATAAATTTGACAGTAACATGAAATAAACCAGAAAGAATGAAATGTGAATGAGAAGATTTAAAGAATTATTACTGGCAAGTGATTTTCACCATCTATTCTCCAAGATCTGCCTCTCTTTTGGTGAATGAACAAATTTGGTGTTCTAAGATGTATGGTTGGTATGAATTTGACCTCTCAAAATCAGTTCCCAAGCCTTCATGCTACTAGAGACACTAACTCCGCCCAAACTTGCTATTACTTCACTGAGTATTAGTCATGTAACCTTGAAATTAATGCCATTGACTCCATACAAAATGAATAGGAATGCTTAGATACTATTTACTCCATTTCACTCTTTGCAGAGAACTAATAAAAGCCACAATATAATACACAATTTAGTGTGTACTATACAGCTTCCTGCTATTAGCTTCTCCCAGGCCCAACATAGATTGATCCCACATAGTTTGATCCAAACCCAGGTATTCTAGGAAATACACAGTTCATTTTGTTTAAGCCCTCTACTTATAAAGCAGTCAAGGAAAATAGATAATACAGCACAACTGACAACTGATATATGATGTCCACCCAGTAGGGATAGTCATTAGATAAAGGCTCAAAAACTGTAGAAACATCATTGGCCTCATATACCAACATAACTGAATGAGCTCATGTGATATCCACCAACTGAGAAATGTCTGAACAATTTCTGATATATGAATGTAATGGAATTCTATTGTGCCATAAGGAATGATGAACAGGCAGATTTCAGAAAAACCTGGAAAGACTTACATGAATAGATGCTGAGTGAAGTGAGCAGAACCAGGAGAACATTATACAAAGTAAGAGCAACATTGTGTGGTGATTAACTATGATAGACCTAGCTCTTCTCAGCAATACAATAATCCAAGACAATTCCAAAGGACTCATTATGGAAAATGTTATCCACATCCAGAGAAAGAGCTATGGAGTCTGAATGCAGACTGAAGTACAATATTTTCATTTTTTTGTATTTGTTTATTTCTCATGGTGTATTTTTTCCTTTTTGTTCTGATTCTTCTTTCACAACATGACTAATGTGCAAATGTGTTTAACATGATTGTACATGGATAAGCTATATCAGATTACTTGCTCTCTTGGGGAGGGTAAAGGGAAGGGAGGGAGGGAGAAAAATTTGGAACTCAAAATGTTACTAAAGTGAATATTGAAAACTGTCTTTACATGTAATTGGAAAAAGTAAAATAAAATTAAGAAAAATAAGTCTTTATAAGTGGAAAGGAAACATTGAAAAAATATTAGAAAGGGAATGAAATGAGAGCAAAAATGAGAGAAATGGAGATAATTAACAGCTTAGCAAAAGAGGTTCAAAGCCTTATCTAAGTAACAAGTTCTCTGAGAATTTAAATGAACCAAATAAAAGTCAGTGACTCCATGAGGCAACAAGAAATGTTAAAGCAAAGACAAAAGGCTGAAAAATAGAAGAAAAAGTAAGGTAGTATATAGCAAAAAGAATTGACTTAGAAAAGAGATCAAAGAAGAAAAAAAGAAAATTAAGAATCAATAATGGACTATTGACACATACACAGAGAGAGAGAGAGAGAGAGAGAGAGAGAGAGAGAGAGAGAGAGAGAGAGAGAGAGAGAGAGATTGGCCATCATATTTCAAGAAATCCTAAAAGAAAATTGCAGAGATGTCTTGGAAACAGAAAGCAAAGTGGAAAGAGAAAGAATCTCCTAGTCACCTCCTGGAAGAAATGTCCAAATGGAAACTCCCAGGAACATCATAGCTAAATGAAAAAAATATTACATACAGCCAGAAATGAAGAATTCAAGTATAAACAAGCCATAGTAAGAATCACAATTTAGTAGCCACTGCTATGAAGGAGTTGAATATGCTATTCCAGAAGAGAAAGGATATGTATGGGCTTAAATCCATGGATCATTTTGCAAGTACACACACACACACACCCACACACAAACACACATATATACACACATACACACATACATATATAAATATATATGAGGGGAAAATGGATTTTTAATGAAATAGAGGACTTTCAAGCATTCATAATTAAAATACAGGAGCTGTGGAGAAATTTTGAAATTCAAACACAGGAGTAAAGATAAACATAAAAAGAAAAACATGAAACAACAAAGATAAAGGAATAAACAAAGATAAATTGCTTATATTCAAATATACAGAAGTTATACATTTGTCCCTTCTGAATCATATCATCATCAGTGTTCACAGAGGAAGTTCAGTTAGACAAGACTTGGAAGCTGTTCTGTAATCTCTTGATGATATTAAGAGAAGGCAAGAGAAATACATGGTGGGGAGAGGGGGAGAAGGTTAGGGGAAATTATCTAACATAACTGACATACATTAGTAAACATCTCCACAGAGAGATGGTGGGGGGGATGAGCAGCTGACTCTTAAATCTCCTTCTCCTGGACTGGGCAAAAGAAGGAAGAATATATACATATTTGGGTACAGAAATTTACTTCACTCAATAGGGATATAGAAAGGAAAGGGAAAAGGGCAGAGGAAGAGTTAGAGGGAGGATAGATTAAGGGAGGTATTAGTCCTAGGCAAAAGATGCTAAATATTTGCATAAATATTTATAGCTCATTTACAGGAGGCAAATAACTAGAATCTGAGGGAATATTCATAAATTTGGGAATGGGTGAACAAGTTGTGATATATAAATGTGATGGTATACTATTGTGGTGGATTCTTAGCAGTTTTATGACCCACCAGGATTCCAGAGGACTGAAGATATGAAGATGAAATATGACACTTCCTGATAGAAATGAAGGACTCAAAATGAAAAATTGTATACACACATATACATGCATACATATATATGCACACATACATACATACCACATATGTACATATGTATGCATGTATATGCACACATGTATGTGTGTATATATATATATAGTTACTTCTAAACATTTTCATGTTTGATTTTTGTATTCCTGTGATTTTTATTAGTAATCTCATTTTCACTTTGGAAACTGTGCACATTCCCAGCTATGTGCAATAGAGAGGAAAAAAATGATAGGTGCAATGTGCACTTGGGGTCAAGAAGTCCTCAATTTAAATTTGGCCTCACATACTTAGAAGCTTTGTGACCCTGGTCAAGTCACTTAGTCTGGTTGTGCCTCACTTTCCTCATTTGTAAACCAGAGAAAATAATAATATCTACCTTCTAAGAGTGTTGTGACAATAAAATAAGATATTTGTTAAATATTTTATATATCTTAAAGTACTATATGAATACTACATGTTATAATATTATGACACTAATGCATATAAAATGTGGTTAGACTAGTTATTTGAGTATTTGTATGTACTAGGCACTCATTAATTTTATCAATTTTGATAAATTACATTGATAAATAATGAGAATATTTGTAGAACACTTAGCACAGTGCCTGGCACACAGTAGGGACAATAGAAATGCTTATTCCTTTCCCTTTTTCATGTAATAGTCTTGTCTAATAGAAGCCTAAAGAAATACTCTCTCTCCCTGGGAAGGCTTGAGTTTCCTACCTCAAATGAAATGAGTGAAGGTTCCCTAAAACTTGTAAAGCTTGCTTCTCTGACTCCATAGGAAACATTGCTTCAAGATGTTTTGTTTGCCCTTCTCTAGGAATGAATGTTCTGTCTTCAGGGAGAAAGAGATTGGAATTGAGAACTGGCAATAATTATTTGATTAAATCTAAAATAAATGTATGTTTAAGAACTTTCATTTAAAGAACTATCAAGTATTAGAGACACTTATTTTTATCGCCTTTAATCAGCCACTCTTTATGAATTTAACCAGAGAATCATCATATTGAACATAATTTACATGCTAATACCATGCATAGTCTCTTTGATTTTATGAAAAATCCACTCTGCATTCCCTTTGCATCCAATTTCATCCTAATTAGAATCACAGAACCAAGAAGATTTCACACAATCACAGATTAAATAACTAAAAGAAATTTTAGAGATTTTCATCAACCTCTAGATTTTATCACAGGGTAAAACGACAACAAAAGTGACTGAATTGACCCAGGTCATCACTAACTTGGTGACAGAGACCAAATTAGAACCAAGATGGTTAAGGCTTCCTATCTAGTATTCTTCCTAGTAAACTACCTAGCATTCTTCCTAGTAAACTACCTAGCCACTCCTGTTTGTTGTTCATACTTGCTAATTCTTACCACCATTTGCACTATTAGGACAACAGATTTTAAAACAACAGCAACAACTTTTGGAATAATTAGACTGAAGATAAGTTTTTTTTTTTAATCCACATTACAAAAAAACAAAAAAGCAGTGAAGGCAGTATGCTGGGAGACCTCACATCTTTCTTATATTTTATTTTATTTTGTTCAGAAGAGAGAGCAAAAGATATGTATCATTACCATTAAAGAAGCAGGAAGAGAAGATAGCTCATTGAAATATCATTTTATGGTTTGACATTTCTCTGGATCCCTGATTTTACTGATGTGAACTATCTCCACTGACTCTTCTCACAATCCATCTGAGCCTTTTTACTATATGCAACATTTTCCTTTCAATACATAAATCCTCCCCAGATTATCTTTTCAACATTTTAGAGTCCTTCCAGCATGGTGCAGCAAATAGATCATTAATCTTGGAACTGGAAAGATTTGGGTTCAAATGCAACACATGACAATCATCATCTATGAACAAGGGAACATGGTATGTTATATGGTAGTAATGATATCTTAGTACTGTATTTTCCTCATTTGATTCCTGTGAAACCTAAAGGAGAAAATATGCCCACAACATGCTTCATATAACTTATAGGATTATGTAAACTTTCAGTGTCTTACTAAATTATTTCTCATTTTATGGCTACTAGTGCAATGCTGGGGATCTTTATCATCCTTTTCCCTTGTTATATGACCATTTTCAGGTCATACATGTAAGAGATTATTACTGTGGGCATTCTTTTTATTGACAAAAGACAGGAATTTCTTTAACCCATTTCAATATTTGAGGAATCTCTGATGAATTAATTTGTACCTATTGGGATAAGTGATATAAGATCAATCCCTGTATCAGATAATAACATCTACTTATTACTAAGTACAAAATAGACATCATTTTTATGATGAGGAAGATATTAGGTAGCAGTTTTACTTGTGACCCTCCTCCATGATATCAGCAGGGAATGAGGTTCTGTATCAATTAGGAAGGAGAGACAGCTTCTGGTTCTCTCTCTTCCTTTTACTCTCCTGAGGTGATACCTGTCTTTTACTAGATTCCCCGTGATGAATGGGTAGAAAAATATCTTGCTCTTCTATCCCCCATCTAACTGTAGTGCATAACTGATAAAGCCTGCCTAGATAAGACTGATTTTTGGTTTTAGCTTCTTTCTGTTTGTCATTTCCTGGTATCAGGTAAATAACTATTAATACCAAAAGAGATATGTCCAGGCTTGAAGGCTACCATTTGAATGCTAGAGATTTGCTAGTCTTGAGTTCTTCTGATTGATCTGACTAGACACAAAGGAGAGGAATACCTGACAACTATTCCAGAAACCTTGGAAAAGATCATTGGCTAGAAGTTGAGTTCAAATCCCAGGCTTGTCTTTCCAGAAGACATGTACTTTGAGAGAGGCAAAGAGCATGAAAAAAGTAGGCCTACCTCCTCTATTTAATGGTCTGCCTCCTTCAATAATATACCTAGTCTAGAATGCATGTCTGGGTCCAGCAAAGACTAATCTACTTAACAGAAGATTTGAACAGAGTGGCCCAGTCCCCATGGGCCCAGAATCGGTTATTTAATGTTAATGTAATGTAACTCTTTATGTCTGCACATTGAGTTAATAGTTTTCTTTGAAGTTAGTAATTATCACTTCTAACATTGTAGCTTGCCTTCTAAAAGTTAACAAGTTTTCCCCATTTTTAACTGTTGTGAGAAGTCTTATGGTGTATGCTTTGCCCTTATTCCCTCACTTACCCAAATGAACGTTAATTTCTTCACAGTCATTTTGAAGATAGATGTGAGAGCCTGAAGTGTGGGGGATACCCAACTGAGATAACATCAACCTCAAAGTTTTCTAAATACATGCCAAAGCTAAGATAGCCAAAAGACTAACCATGACATCAGAAAAAAGTAGTCCACAGGCTCAGCATGTACTCTGATCAATTGGTAAATCCTCCCCCAAAACTACTAGACCCACCAAAAAGTAATGTTGACCATTAAATTATATCTAAAGTGAAACCTTTTTCTCTGTAAGTAAGAACAACATAGGCTCAAATTTCACTGTTTTTCCTCCAAAGACATGGAAATTCACTTTTCATATGAAGAAATGAAAACATCACAAGCCCAAGAGGACTGTCAGAGACAGTTATATTTCAGCAACTTCTCCATCATATTGAGACAAACATGATTTTGCCATATACTCCAGTACACATCACTTATATGTATGTTGTGTTGGGTACTTTTACCTTTTCAATGAAACTTTAGTAATGTTAACTACAAAACTATCTGTTTGCTACTTTGTTGTGGAATGAGTGAGACTGAGTTCTCTTTTGGTCTGTAAAATTAGCTCTTAAAACAAAATAAGATAATGTTTTTATGTCTCCTTCTACATGTAATTTATTGATAATATATTTCAGCCCACTTACACCCACTTTGTGACATTTTGGGTCTTCTATAATTTTGATTTGTTGAATACAATGGTGTCACATGGTCTAATTTTAAAGCATCACCATAAGAATATCAATGTTATAAAAGTGAATTTTAATGTCAGAGAGCAGCTTCGTTTGGTTAAGCACATTATACATTTTATCAAATATTATATATCCTGATTATGTATCCTCATTTTATTTAATTATGGGCACAACACATTGCTCAATTGTTCCTTCAGAATCTATATACCAGTGTACTTACTCAAGAGATTGCTCACCAAACTGCATGTTACAATCTGAGAAATAAGGAATCTTTATGCATACATTTTTTCTTTTCTTTTTTCTTTTCCTTTCTTTCTTTTTCTTTCTTTCTCTCTCTCTCTCTCTCCCTCTCTCCCCTTTTTTTTGGTGTAGATTGTTAACTCAGTCTCTTTTGAGCATAGATATTAAGGAAAAGACCCTGCTTCATTTTTTTTATTCAATCAGCATATTGTCATCTACAAACAAAAGCACCTGGAAAAACTCACCATCTGTAGTTAAATTATTTTTTCTTTATATTGATTTTCTACATAGTATCATTAATACTAGTGGCAAATAACTTTGATGAGCATGTCTCCCTCTTCTATGTATGCCTTCCTTCATATTAATAAGTAGTTGATTATTTCATAAAAGGTTGCTCTATGATTCCATGTATCAAAGGATTTTGTATAATCTCAAGATATGTAAGGGAGGTCTTGTTGTAAGATAACAATTAATGCTAAATATGGTAAGATTGGGGGAGGGGGGTTCAGTGGGTTAGCAATTAATAAAGAGACTAACTTGTTTTATAATCTTTACCTATCTCAGAGGCATACATGTTAAAGGCTATTTATTGCTCTAGGCAAATCCCCAATTCTCATCTAGATGGCAAAATGGATAGAGTGCTGGGCCAGGAGTCAGGAAGCCCTGAGTTCAAATCCAGCTTCAGACACAAAGTACTTGTATGACTACAAAATAATTTAATCTGTTTGCCTCAGTTTCCTCATCTATAAAATGGGGATGATTACAGCACCTATCTTCCGGGTTGTTGTGAGGATCAAATGACATAACAATTGTAAAATATTTAGTCCAGTGCCAGGAAATTGAATCACTTACATTTGAATTGTCTTAGGAAGATGCTGAAGATCACCTGAAAGATAAGGTACAGGACACAGGACACAGAGATCCTTTCTCAAGCTGAAACTTCCAAGCATTCAAACCTTATTACAGAAAGCATAACTCCAATGGACTGATCACATTGTTTGAAACAAATGAAACTTTGCCTAAAAGATGCTTTCATGGAGAACCCACACAAGGCAAGCACTCACATGGAGATCAGAAGAAGCTATACAAGGATACTCTCAAGGTCTCTCTGAAGAATTTTGGAATCAATTGTGAGACATGGGAGACACTGGCACAGGACCATGAATCATAGCATGCCCACATCAAAGGTACTATGTGCTCTATGAGCAAAGCAAAATTACAGTAGCTCAAAAGGAATGTGAGATGCATGAATTTAAATATATATTTATTCCAAATGTTCATATAGACTAGTTGTACCTGATCTGTGTTAGAGCCTTTGGAGCTCATACTGTTCTGATCAGCCAGAGTTGGCCATACTGTACATTGATCCAAACATAGTGACATCATTTTGTTCCTCTTCAGTTACATAGGATGACAACCAACCAGCACACAGTAAACAATATGTAAATATTAGCTTTGTTGTTACTGTTATTAGTTCCAATCAGGACAGAATTATTATTGGGGGCCTCATCAAGTTTTGTACTGTTCCATAATATAGATTCGTTCTAGTCACCTCTTGTTTTTCATCATTGCTTAGTTGGTAAATCTTTACCAACTATCATAATAATAATAGCTTAACTTCATATTCTTTATATTTTAATTTGAAGTTACAAAGTGCTTTGGCATATCTTTCTATCATCTTCAATGTAGTCCTTTGAATAAGCAAAGTATTTGTCCCATATTTTATGTATGAATAAACCAAGTCACAGGGAAGAAAGTTGACTTTCCTAATCTAAGTGGTAGACTTATTCTAATGTATGTTACTGCCAATCCCTATGTTAGTTCAATTATACCAGTAGTTGGAATATAAGCAGCAGATTAAAAAAAAAGTTACTTCCAGTACACAAATGAAATACATTAATTAATGTCATTACTTAATGTTGAGTTCTTAATTTGAATCACTATCAATAATATTACTTCTTAAACATATATGACATATTTGCATTTTGTCTTATAACTTTCCATTTCATGGAACTTAGAGAATATGAGTATTTGTAATGCAATTTTTCATTGTAACATGTGTTCTTAAATATTTATGAATTAGTCTTCTGTCCAGGAGATTATAAGCAACAGTTCCATCTGTCATAATGATACAATTACAGTACATTTAATTTGTTGAATATTCAAAGATATTTTGAAGTCTGTATTTCCACTTTGAGTATTGTACTTCTAAAAGAGTGAGCTTATGATAAATAATTCTCATCAACTAACTATGTCTTACTAGGTATTTTTTAAGTGCTAAGTTTTTGCATCCTGTAGTGATATACTGAACAATCCATACTAGTTCCTTGCACAATTTGCATTGATCAATAAATTTGTATGAAAATAAATTAAGGATAACCCATATGTAATTTCTGGCACTGGTCATCTGGTCCTGAATTGCCATTAAATCCCCATTTCCATAAAACAAAAAATCAATTTCTTAATCATTTGTTAAATGATTCTTTATAGTTATATTATTGGTTGAGTTCTTACATTTTTCATTCATGGAGGCCCTTTTGTTTCCATTCTTGTATCTCAACAATTTCATATCCTTTATCCAATTGTACCACTTACAGTTAAACTGGACAAATTTAGCACATAACAGTGCTTGGAACACAGTAGGCAATTAGTGAATGTTTATTGCTTGATTGATTGAGTGAGGTACACCTTTGGTAAAATTTTAGTATTGCTCAATGAAGAGATGTTTCTTTGTTTCAAAAATATTCTTTTTTTGTAATTTTTAACCTTGTAATCAAGTACTCTGTGAATATCTACCAATCATCTTCCTCCAGTTTATTTTTTCATTTAATAGTATTTTTAATTACATGTAAAGATAGTTTTCAACATTCACTTTTATAAGATTTTGATTTCCAATTTTTTCTCTGTCTTTCTCTCCCCTCCCTCCTCCCCAAGATGGCAGACATGTATATAGGCTATACATGTACAACCATATTAAACATGTTTAAATATTAGTCATATTGTGAAAGAAGAATCAGAACAAAAGGAAAAAACATGAGAAATAAAAAGAAAACAAAAAAGTGAAAATAGTATGCTTCTGCCTGCATTCAGACTACATACTTCTTTCTCTGGATGTGGATAGCACTTTCCAGCTTGAGTCTGGGAATTGTCTTAGTTTATTGTATTGCTGAGAAGAGCTAAGTCTATTAAATTTGATCATTGGACAATATTACTGTATAATTGGGTAAAATAGATCATAAATATTGTTTTAATTTCCTCTTCATTGGTGGTGAATTCACCCTTTTAAATTTTTGATACTGGAATTTTGGTTTTCTTCTTTCTTTTTTTTTATCAAATTAATCAAAGGTTTATCTATTTTTTTTTTTGTAAAACCAGCTCTTAGTTTTATTTATTAGCTTTCTTTGGTTCAATTTTGTTAATCTCTCTTTGATTTTCAGAATTTCTAACCTGGTATTTACTTGGAGATTTTTAATTTGTTCTTTTTCTAGCTTTTTTAGTTGCATGCCCAACTCATTGATTTCGTCTTTCTCTACTTTATTCATGTAAGCTTTGAGACCCTAAGAACTGCTTTTGCTGCATCCCATAAGTTTTGGTATGTTGTCTCATTCATTCTCTTGGATGAAGTCAGTGATTATTTGTATGGTTTGTTGATTGACCAACTCATTCTTTAGGATTAGATTATTTAGTATTAACCTTTAGTCTATTTTCCATGACTCTTCATTATTTGTAATTTTTATTTCATCATGATCCAAAAAAGATGCATTTAATATTTCTGCTTTTGTTCATTAGATTGTTTATCCTAATAGATGCTCATTTTTTTTGTATACATGCCATGTACTGCTGAGAAAAAGGTATATTCCTTTCTATCCCCATTCAATTTTCTCCAGGAGTCCACTGTATTTAACTTTTCTAAAATTCTATTCATCTCCTTAACTTCTTTCTTGTTTATTTTGTGCTTAGATTTAATTAGTTGTGAGAAGAGAAGATTAAGGTCCCCCACTAGTATAGTTTTGCTGTCACTTCCTGTAACTCACTTAACTTCTCTAAGAATTTGGATGCTCTACCACTTGGTGCATATATGTTTAGTAATAATATTACTTCATTGCCTGTAGTGACATTTAGCAAGATGTGGTTTCCTTCCTTATCTCTTTTAATTAGATTTATTTTTGTTTTTGCTTTGCCTGAGATGAGAATTGCTACACCTATTTTTCTTTTTATTTGTTTGTTTTACTTCAGTTAAAGCATACTATATTCTGCTCCAACCTTTTACCTTTAGTCTGTATATATCTTTCAGCTTCAAATGTGTTTCTTGTAAATAACATATTGTAGGATTATGGTTCTTAATCCACTCTGCTATCCACTTCTGTTTTATGGGAGAGTTCATCCCATTCACATTCACAGTTATGATTACTAACTATGTCTTTCTCTCCATCCCATTTTCCCCTCTATTTATACTTTTGTCTCTCCTTTCACCCTTTTCCTTCTCACCTTAGTTTTACTTCTACCAACTGCCTCCCTCAATCTGCCCTCCCTTCTATCCACCCCATCCCTTTTCTTTCCCTTTTCTCCTCCTACTTCCCTATAGGGTAAGATAGATTTCTATACCCAACTGAATGTGTATTTTATTCCCTCTTTGAGCCAAATCTGATGAGAGTAAGGTTCAAACAATAATCCCACCCCTACCTTCTTTGCTTCTACTGTATTAAGTCTTTGTGGCTTTCCATGTGATGTAATTTACCCCATTCTGCCTCCCTCTTTCCTCTTCTTCCAGTACATTCCCTTTCTTCATGCCTTAATTTTTTTTTAATCATCACATCAAAGTCAACTTATACCCCCACCTTCTGTCTATGTACTCTTTTTTCTTTAAATTGTTTAAGATCCTTATATATTTGAGAAAAGAAGCCTATATTAAAGAACTCTGATGTAAAAATTTTACAGTTTCCTAATTTCCTTCTAACTTTGGCCACATTAGTTTTGTTTGTACAGAACCTCATTTTTATTTTAATGTAATCAAAATTTTTTTATTTTAACTCTTGTGATCTCTATTTTTTGTTTGGTCATTAGTTTTATATTTGTCCATTAGATCTGACAGGGGATTTTTTCTTGTGCTCCCTTAATTTGTTTATTATACCACCCTTTATGTCTAAATCATATAGCCATTTTGAGCTTATTTTGGTATATAGTGTAAAATGTTGATCTATGCCTGTTTCTTGGAGACTAGTTTCCAGTTTTCCCAGCAGTTTTCATAGAATGTTGAGTTCCTGCTCCAATAGCTTAGATATTTGGGTTCATCAGATAGTAGGTTATTGTGGTTATTTACTTTTGTATATTGTTGTATATCTTTATATTTTGTATATCTGTCACTGCTTAGCCAACTTTTTTTTCTTTTAATTGATTATCTTGGTATTCTTGGCCTTTTTTAACTCTAGAGGAGTTTTGATATTTTTCTTTTTAGCTGTTAAATAGTTATCTGGTAGTTTAATTGATATGGCACTGAATAAGTAAAATAATTTAGGGGGAATTATCATTTTTATTATATTGGTTTGGCCTATGCATTAGCAATTGATATTTCTTTAATTGTTTAGATCTGTCTTTATGTGAAGTGTTTTGTAATTAATATTAATAATAGCTAACATTTATGTAGTGATTACTATATTCCAGCCACTGTGCTAAACACTTTATAACCATTATTTCATTTGATCCTTACAACAAACCTGGGAAGTAGGTTTTCCTATTATCCCCATTTCACAGATAAAGAAACTGAGGCAAACAGATTTAACTGTATTGTGTATAATCATACAGCTACCAAGTGTCTCTGGTTGAATTTGGACTCAGGGCTTTCTGATTCCAAGCCCAGTGCTCTATCCACTGTGCCAACTAACTTGGAGGTAGATTCCCACATATTTTATACAGTCTGTATTGAAATTTCTCTATCTCTTCCTTCTTGTTTTTGTGAGTAATAGACAGAAATGCTGACTGTTTGTATGAATTTATTTCATGTCCTACAAAATTGCCAAAGTTGTTAATTGCTTTGACATTTTTTAGTTGACTCTCTATGATTCTCATTATGCAAAGAGTGACAGTTTTGTTTCCTCATTGACCATTTTTATTCTTTCAATTTCTTTTTTCTTCTCATTGCTATAGCTAAAATTACTAGTAAAATATTTAATAGTAATGGTAATAATATATATGCTTGCTTCACTCCTGATCTTAATGGAAAGACTCCTAGTTTATCTCCATAACAGAACATTTTTGCTTTCGATTTTAGCTACTAATTTTTTTTTTAAATCTCAATTTGGACACTAATGCACTATTGGTGGAGTTGCGGACTGAGCCAAACATTCTGGAGAACAATTTGGAACTATATCCAAAAGGCTATAAAACTGTGCATACTTTTTGATCCAGCAATACCACTGCTAGGTCTGTATCCCAAAGAGATTTTTTTTTAAAGAAAGGAAAATAACTTATTTTGCAAAAATATTTATCACAGGTCTTTTTGTGGTGACCCAGAATAGGAAATAAAGAGAATGTCCATCAGTTGGGGAATGACTGAAGAAGTTGTGGTATATGATTTTAATGGAGCATTACTGTACTGTAAGAAATGACAAGCAAGGTGATTTCAGAAATGCCTGGAAATATTTGCATTAACTGAAAAGAAATGGTAGAAATGGGAGAACATTTTACAAAGCAACAATAATATTGTAAGATGAAGAAATGTGAATGACTTAGCTATTTTCAGTGATACAATTAACCAAGACAGTACAAAAAGAATCATGATGAAAAATGTTATTTATCTCCAGAGAAAGAATTGATGTTTTCTGAATACAGATGGAAGCATACAATTTTCACTTTCTTTCCTTCTTTATAAAGTTTTTAAAATTATTTTTATTCACTTATTTATTTTAGACTCAAACACCAGAATACAAATACAGATTAGAGAAAAGGAAAAAAAATCAGAAATTTAAATATGGAAACTTAAATAGAAAGTAAGAAAAGGGGGGGAAAGCATATCATGTGCATTCTACAACATAAGAGAGGATTCAAAACATGTAGGGATAAATTTTCATTTCAAGAAAGCTTGTATGATAAATGCTACACTTTGTGTTGAGAGCTGTATGTCTTTTCTTTGCTTCCTTGTGAGTTTTCTTTTGTTCTCTGCTGTGCACTTTTTACTTTGTTCTTTTTCTCCCTCCTCTCCCATGAAGGCTCAATTAATTGTGGATGTATTTATATTTAGATATATACATATACATATGCATACATACATACATACATACATAGACATATACTTTCCCTAACAAATTCTACTCCTAATCTTTGTTTTTATGATTGTAGGTATCTCTCATTACCTATCCCTCCTGACTCCTCTACATTACTTCTACTTTTCTACACTCTACTTTGCCCTTCTATTACTTAGCCTACCTTCCCTCCAAGGATTCCTCCCCTATTCTCCCATTCCCATAAATCTAAACACCCTTCTATAACCCTTATAACCTATTCCCTCACCCCCCCCAGAAATCCCTCCCTTATCCTCTCCCATCCCCTCAACATTTTATTTCTTCTGAATTTAGAAGACTTTTATACATATATATACACACACACACATACATCTGTGTGTGTGTGTGTGTGTGTGTATCCCTCTTAAAACCATTCCTGATGAAAGTAGGTTACCAGAACTACCAGCCAGCCCTCCTCTCCATCTAATTCCTCTGTCAATTCTTTCTTTTCCATCTCATTTATATAAAATAATTACTCTTTTTAGCTATTCTTAAATGGCTTTACTTTTAAAAGTCATATCATACTCATGTGTACCCAGTCTTTCTTATGACCTGCCCAATTACTAATGACTATCTTAAATATACATTTTTACATTTTACATGTATGAAAGGTAAACGATCTGTCCTTATTGGATCACTTATAATCAATCTTTGGTAAGTAACATATTTCTCTTGGCTCTTGTATGTCAAATTTTCTATTAAGTTCAGTGTTTTGTTTTTTTTTTTTTAAACAAAGTCCTTGAAGTCTGACAGTTGATCAAATTTCCATTTTTTTTCCTTCAGGATTATGCTTAACTTTGCTGGGTATGGTGTTTTCAGCCAGAACTCCAGTTCTTTTGCTCTTTCACATATAGTGTTTCAAGAAGTGTGGTCCTTTAGTGTCTCCACTGGTAAGTCTTTTATAAAGCTTTTGACTCAGTGTAGCTTGGAGATTATGGGTGTTTGTTATGGTAACACCTATTTTATTCTTGTTAAGTTTTTTTATGAATTAATGTTATATCTAGGTGATTGTGGGCAATAGTTTTTTCTTCAGTAATGGCTCAGTTCCACTCCAGCACAATGATTGATTTTTCAAGAATATTTTGGGATCTCTATGGTATTCTGACAGTCTGTGAAAGATGGCTAGCTGCTGAAATGTAATTCTAACCACTAGGTCTTGTCTTGGTTCAAGTTTTTCAGCCTTCAGTGATGGGCTGTATAGTTTCTAATCATCTCGTGAATAATCTACACCACAACTAAGTCAGGGCTTCTTAAGGATACCACTATGTGATTTCTGGTGGCAGGAACATTTTCTTGAATTGTCACAAAAAAAACCTGTTTCCTAATGAAATTCACAGAACTCTATCATTTTTTTTTCATTTCTTGGTGACATATTTTTGGTTGAGTTCATGCAGATGTCACTAATGTAGGAGTTTTGGGTTACATTCTTGGAACTTAACCATTTCAAAGGCTTTATACAGAAGTGGTGAACACTGTCATTTACACTGGACAAATATAGTGGAGTACACCTACTGGCAGCTTTTAGTATTGCTCAGTGTAGTAATAACATTATATTAAAAGTATTTTTTTAGGTTTTTATTGTTATTGTCATTAATATGAGGTTTTATTAGTATAATTTCCAAGTTTGTTATGGTGTAAAAGTGTACATTAAGATTGTTGTTGAATAAATGTTAGTTGCTTTGATTTCAGAATGCCAACATCTCAATGTATTAAGCCATTATCTTTTTGTTGACATGTTTATGTTCAAATTGTTTTGCCTGAAAGATACCAAAATATTCAGGAATTTTGCTTTCATTCTATGTTTCAGTGTGACCTCAGTTTCAAGCTCAAAATCTTGTCTCAATTTTTTTGCATATATTAAAAATTTCACATTTATTGAGTCCAAATGTCATTTTGATATCATTGAAGAAGGACTCCATGAGATGAAGTATCTGTTTAATGCATTTTTTGGCGACAGCATAAGCATGATTGCATCATTGTGCTTCAAGTTAATTAATAATAAGGTTTGATTTGACTTATTCTTCAATTTGGAAGGTATACTTAGTTTTATTTAGGAAATATGATAATAGATTTAAGATTATGAAAATTATAATAAGCTGAAACTGACTTCCTAAAAACTCATATTTTATAGCAATTGTTCTGGGCATTGTGTGGATGTAATCTTTTGCAAAAAGAATACCTTTCCAGGTGGACATCCAGTGCTTCTAAATAAACTGATGTCTTTATAATATATTTACTCTGTTTAATATATTTTACAAATAAGTGATATGTACAAAATTTAGTCAAAGATTTTTAATACTTTTTTGATAAGTGCAGTAAAAATGTCATGGTGCTTTTGAACATCTTGTGCAATCATTAAATTGTTAATAAGCTATTCCTTCTATCCTTGGGTCATTTTAGATTTTTAGTCAAATTTTTTTAGATTTGTTAGCCAATGTAATTTTTCTTATGTTTTTTGATATTTTTATGATACAAGTTTTGTCTGATATATATTAACTATAGAAACAGCTGATTAACATATAGTTGGAGGTCACAAATCTTTTTCTCCTTTGGTAGGAGTTATGTTATACATTCTTTTAAAAAAATAGAAGTAAAAAAATGAAGTAGTACCACTCTACTTATGTTAAAAATTGAAGGAAGCTTATGAAGTGCTGCGAATTTGTGCGTCACTCTGAAACATTTGGCTTAATAATTATTTATCTTAGCTGGCCTTAGTAATTTCAACTTCTGCAGAAAAGTTAATTTTAGTCACCTTCCTTAAAACTAGTGTTCTATCATTCATTATATTAATGTTGGACAACCTTTATGTTTCTTTTTTAATCCACTTCTTTTTTCTTCTTTTTTGTATTGCTCATCACTTAGATGACCAGAACTTTTCCACATCTGCATTCTTTGAATATTCTCCCTCATCTCTGATATCTTTACTACTCAAACTTATGTAGTAAACTTCATGATTCATGTAGAACTCTGCTTTGTTCTTAGTACCACTTTGGTTCCTTGTACCATATTTTGAAATTTGCTATCAGTTTGCTATCAGTGTGAATAAAGGAAATTAGAATTCTTGACATGGTTTTATTTTCTAAAAACAACAACAACAACAACAAAAAACAAAGTAACAAAATTTATTTTATGTTTAAAATGCATTATTATTATACTGTTTTATAATTAAAGTATGCATGCACAATCATTATTTCTCTACTTCAGTGGTTAATGCATTTTGTACTAAAGCATTTCTAGTATGTGGGGTATTGCTATTCTTGATTTGTTACAATGTATAATGCCTTATGTTAATACCAGAACATGAAGTAGTACCACTCTACCTATGTTAAACATTATCCAAATAAAATTCCAAATGTGGGTAGCCTTCAGCTGTATATCTTCCCATTTACTTATTTTATTAATAGCATCATTTATATTATATTGGCCACTGTTATTCACTATCAAATCTTGTCTCTACAGCCAATGTTTCCAGATTCCTTCTTGTCCTTCCCAGCATTGTTATAATCTTATTACATACAGAGTCCAGGCTGTATGACATTCTCATACTTTGTCATTGTCCTTCCCCCACCCCCATCATAGTACAAATGATAGGTTGGACTTAGAGAAGATTGTTACTATTACTACTATTGCTAATTATAATACGTGATGGAAAAGGAGGTAATCCAGTCATATATGAAACCTGAGGGGAAACTAATGGTGTTATGGTTAATGGTACTTTCACAGTTAGGTCTCAATCAGTGTGAATAATGAAATCCTGAAGTGATTGTATGTGTTTGAATTCATATTATTTAAAGGTTTAATTATAAAAGACATGGTCATTGGTTGCAGACCTTTAGAAATATGCAGCATAAATTTAAATAATATGATTACCTCAGGGGAGTCATTATTCTTACTAATAGGGACCTAGCTTACTCACAAAATATTAGTAAAACAAAAGGAGTATTTCCAGTGCATTTAGTGGGTCCTTCCTTTATAGAGGATTATGGAGAGATAAGTACAAAATTTTCCAGTGTAGAAAAGTGAAATGTGTTGTAATATGCATTGGTTAATGGAATACCAGTGTTAGAGAAATCACATATTCGTTGTATTACTGAAATATCTGGTTGCTCCTTGATCACCAACAATGGTTCTCTGATTCTGTAACAGATATTAGATTTTAGATTTTGTGAGAATCCAAATTAAGATCTGATAACAAACTTGGAAAATGTAGAATTTTGCTTTGCCTAGTGAAGATTCCTTTCTTTTACTTTCTAATAATATAAATCATAAAATTATAAACATTTGTGAAAGGTTAAGTTTGAAAATTCTAGCAACCTAAACAAAAGAATTTTACTTTGGACTGGCGGGAGGGGAGGAGCATTAAATTTACCTTCAAGAAAGTAGGAAGATTAAACTCATTTGCATTAAGCGTCTCCATGATCAATCCTATTTAGTTTATTGTTGTATACTGCAAATAGCTACATGGGATATGAAAGCAAGAAATTGGTCCCTTGGTGACTACTAGAGAGTCTTAGCTTTGTAGTGGGGCTAATCCATCTTTGTAGCCCATTTCAACACAATGGATCCTTAGTGATTTGACACGAGAATTTTAGAAAAAGAATTCTGATGATGATCCCAAGTATACTTCCATATGAATGATAACCTCCTAAAAGTCACAATTGTCCCACTATGCAAATATTTGAGAGAATTCCTTGGAAGACAATAAAATTCTGAAAGGATTTCCCAAAAAAGTACATTTTAGTTGTGACCAGGAAACTAGATTAGTTTGATTGGTTTTGAATTTCCCAATGAACACATCTTACAACTCTAATGATGAGCATTGTAAGCTGAAAGTTAAATGTGAAGTTGATTCCATTCATGTAATTGCTAAAAAGGCATAAATGACTCTTCTTGCAATATTACTTCATTCCATGGATGTTATCATTCAACCACCTGGAGGAGCTGATTTACTAAATGGCACCATGGAGCCTAGAAATGACTCCCTACTGCCTGAGAAAATAAATTCACCTCATAGAGATGAGGAGTTGATTTCCAGAATGTAGTTTCCTCAACCTAGTTCATTATTGACTTGGAGGCTTGGATCTATGTTGCAAACAGAGTAAATGGAGTTCTATAAATGGTTCTAATCATAAAATACTTCACAAGGACAAAATGACCCTTTAAAACAAATAAATTTCTTGATATGTTTAGGTCTGATGTAATATAAATAATAGCATGGCTAAAAAGAGTTTTGTAAGTATAGAAAGCTTAGTAATGGAAAGTGACTGTTTGTTATAGGTTCTATGTAATTTTGATTAGAACTATAATAAATGGTAATAATAAGAGACTGCAATAAACTTTTCAAAGCAATTTACAAATACTACATCATTTGACCCTCACAATCACCCTCTGAAGTAGATAACACAGCTATTAGCATCCCCATTCTCAAATTAGGAAAATCATACAGATAGAGCTCAAATGACTTACTCATGGAAACCATGCTACTATTGGCAGAGGAAGTATTCAAACCCAGGAAGTTTTCACTCAAAGGCTGGCACTTTATCCACTAATATATTCTACCTTACTCTGAAGAGAGACATGGATTATTGTTTATCAATGCAACTTCTTTAATGTGGTCCAAATGGACAAAATAGCTAGTTAATGAATACGTTAGGGGAATTTAAGTTAGTTATCTATAGGATCAAATGTATTTTAATAAGATCAGTCTTTCAATTAGTTGTTTTTGATTAAACTATGAGCCAGGTATTCTGATAGTTCCTGAGGGTAAAAAGACAAAAATAAAATAGTTCCTTCCCTAAGGAACTTAAATTCTATCAGGAGAAACAATATTGATACCTTCAAAATAAATAAGGACAATTTTGGTAGGGAGAGGGTAATGAAAGAAGGTGGGTGGGATCAGGAGTGGCTTCATGTATTGGGCAGTGCTTGACTTGGCATTCCACATATCAGAAATCAGTAGGGAATGTTTTCTGGGCATGAGTCCATGCAAAGGTACAGAGAAGGGAGATAAAGTGTTGTACATGAGAAATGTATAAAAGTCCAAGATCACACAGACAATACTTAATCTAAGTCCCCTAACTCCAGGTTTTTTATGCTTCCCCTCATATATTACTCTATTATTTTGAATGAATCAATGGATCAATACATAAAGCAATTATTAAATGTTTATAATGTGCATAGTACTTGGGACAGAAACAGAAAAGATAGTTTCTGCTATTAAAAAGCTCACATTCTAATGGGTGAGACAACACATACAGAAGGATTCAGCTGTAAGTCTGATGGAAAGCTTTCTTGGTCCTTAGGGTACAGCAACAAAGAGAATGACAATGCCTCTTTTTAAATGTCATTTCCACTGATAAAATCATATTGGTTTCTGATACTGAACCACTTGACATTGCCAGGAACTTTGCTGTAAAAATTCTTCTCTTCTGGGTCTTGAATAGATATTGATATAGCACCTGCAAGATCATTTGCCTGGCTGTACCTCTACAGGAGTTGCTGCCCAGGATGATAGGTGTGGGTAAAGGACAAGAAGCATTGCTAGTCACAAGATTCTTAGATTCAGACTTGAAGGCTATCTCAATCAAGATCTGAAGGAAAATGGTGGTCAACATGGTGGAAGTAGTGTGATGTGCCTGCCATATGCTGCTTTCTATTTCACCTTCAGGGTGCCTTGCAGCTTCAGTTAGACTGGTTTGCCTTTCCTATAAGTGGTAGTTGGTTGGTAGATGAGGGTGACTGACTGACCACCTCTCTGTAGTAGTTGCTTCCTTTGATAATGGGGGTATGAAGGCTAAGTTGGAAGAACTTGTCTTGCATGTTATGTCACTTCCAGAGCTCCTGATCTGTGTTGTGTGTTTGTGATAGTTGCTGTGTTGGTGATAATGATCAGTAGTTGTTATTGGTGGTGCTAAGGAAGCAGGGCCCTTTCTCCATAATGATTTCTCCCATTAATAATGTCTGTAATAGCTATAACCTGTTCTGATGCTTTGGGAATCCTATTATTTCAAAGTTCTTGGCTTCTGGGTCCTAGGCTATCTCAATATGGTATGAAAGAAGATGGTGGTCATGATGTTGGTAGTAGTTTGATTTTCCTGACTCATATTGCCTTCTGCTCTCCTTCAAGATGCCCTGGTGCTTCAGTTAGGCTGGCTTTCCTACACTATAAAGACACTAATTTTATCCAATTTGAAAGTACTAATCTAATTTTAAGGACCTCAAATTTCATTAGTATGGACACTGACACTGATTATAACTCCTACATGACTTAGTAAATAGTTTTCAAGAATTTATGTGTCCAAAATATTAATAGTTTTTCATGAAATTTGGTGATGATACTCTCTTTCCCTTAACCCAGGATGTTCATTATAGCCACCGTTATTCAATATTGTTTTGGGAATGTTAACTTTAGCAATAAGAGAAAAGAAATTGAAGGAATTAGAATAGTCAGTGAAGGAACAAAACTAACATTCTACAGATGATATGGTGGTATACTCAGAGAATCCTAGAAAATCAATTACAAAAACTACTCTAAATAATTAACAACTTTAGCAAAGTTCAAATCCAGGAACCATATGAACACAATTATAAAACACTTTTCACACAAATAAAGTCAGATCTAAATAATTAGAAAAAACATCAGTTGCTAATGGGTAGACTGAGCTACTATAATAAAAATGACAATTCTACTTATATTGATTTACTTATTCAGTGCCATACCAAACTATCAAAAAATTATTTTACAGAGCTAGAAAAAATAATAAAATTCATCTGGAAGAACAAAAGGTCCAGAATGTCAAGGGAATTAATGAAAAGAAATGCAAGGGAAAGTGACCTAGATCTACCAGAACTAAAATTGTATTATAAAGCAGCAATCATCAAAACTATTTGGTACTGGCTAAGAAATAGGGTAGTGGATCAATGGAATAGGTTAGGTACACAAGATACAATATGCAATGACAATAATAATCTACTTTTTGATAAACCCCAAAATTTCAGCTTCTGAGATAAGAAGTCACTATTTGACAAAAACTGCTGAGAAAATTGGAAAATGGTATTGCAGAAATTAGACATAGACCAACATCTTACACTGTATACCAAGATAAAGTCAAAATGAGCACACAGTTTAAATATAAAGGGTCTAATAAACAAGTTAGGAGAGCAAGAAATAGTTCACCTGTCAAATATGTTGAAAACAGAAGAATTTATGACCAAACAAAAGACAGAAAATATCATAAAATTCAAAGAGGATAATTTTGATTATATTAAATTAAAAAGGTTTTGCACAAACAAAGCCAATGCAGCCAAGATTAGAAGGGAAGCAAAAAGCTGAGAAAGAATTTTTACAGCCCAGTGTTTCTGATAAAAGCTTCATTTCAAATATATAGTGAACTGAGTCAAATTTATAAGAATACAAGTTATTCCCCAATTGGTCAATGGTCAAAGGATATGAACAACAGATTTCAGATGAATAAATTAAAACTATCTATAGTTGTATGAAAAAATGCTCTAAATCACTATTGATTATAGAAATACAAATTAAAACAATTCTGAGGTATCACCTGACATCTATCAGATTGGCTAACATGACAAAACAGGAAAATGATAAATGTTGGAGAAGATGTGAGAAAATTGGAACACTAATGCATTGTTGGTGGAGTTGTGAATTGAACCAACCATTCTGGAGTCCAATTTGGAACTATGTCTAAAGGGCTATAAAACTGCATACCTTTTGAACCAGCAATAACATTTCTAGGTTTGTATCCAAAAAAAATCATAAAAATGGGAAATGGACCCACATGTACAAAAATATTTATAGCAGCTCTTTTTTGTGTTGGCCAAGAATTGGAAATTGAGAGCATGTCCATCATTTGGGAAGGGTGGAACAAGTTGTGGTATATGAATGTAATGGAATACTATTGTTCCATAAGATATGATGAGCAGGTAGACCAGAAAAATCTGGAAAGATTTATATGAACTGATGCTGAGTGAAATGAGCAGAATGAGAACATTGTGCACAGCAACAGTAGGATTGTGTGATGACCAAATTTGATAGACTTAGCTCTTCTCAGCAATGCAAGGATCTAAGACAATCCCAAAAGACTCATGATGGAAAATGTTATCCACATCCAGAGAAAGATCTATGTAGTCTGAATGCAGATCGAAGTACACTATTCTCTCTCTGTCTCTGTCTCTGTCTCTGTCTCTTTGTCTTTCTCTGTCTCTGTCTCTCTCTCTCTCTCAATCTCTCTCTGTCTCTCTGTCTTTCTCTCTGTCTCTGTCTGCCTCTTTGTGTTTCTCCTTGACTCTCTCTATCTCTGTCTCTTACTCTGTCTCTCTCTGGTTTCTTCTTTCTTGTGGTTTTTACCTTTGATTATAATTCTTCTTTGCAACATAACTAATGTGGAAAATGTTGAATATGATTGTGCATGTTTGGCTTATATCAGATTGCATGCCATCTTGGAGAGGAGGGAGGGGAAGGAAGGGGAGAAAATTTAAAACTCAAAATCTTATAAAAGTGAATGTTGAAAACTAATATTATATATAAATAATAACTATTTATTAAGTAACTACTATGGACAGGAACTTTGTTAGGCAATGAGGAAAAAAGTACAAAGAATGAAATAATATCTACTTATGAGGTGAAGACAAAAATTATATATTTAAATATTGTGAAGGGAGTTATGATTTTCATTTTAATTGATATGATATGTATAATGAATGTACTAATAGATTAGATTTCTCAGAGCTTCCTCTTCTGACTTGGGTGTCTGAAGCTTGCCATGAAACTTGACATGATCAATCAAACCCATGACAATACTCTCACCGTCACTGCATTCTTGTGTTTGTGGGCCTTAAGTGAAGTGAATCAAAGATTGTAAAACCTATTCCTGTCATGGAACTTTTGTCCTGTGATCCACCAAGTAACAACCCCCAGAGGCTTGAACAATACTTTTCCCACAGGACTTCAAAACACCTATATTATGCACTTGTGTGCTTGTCATGGGAAACCATTGAGGGGAATGGGAATGGGAAACCACCCTTTTGAAATAATTGCTTGTTTTCCACCTTCCCCTTCCCCTTCCCCATCCTTCCCAGTTGATATATGTATATATATATATATATATATATATGTGTGTGTGTGTGTGTGTGTGTGTATTATATAAACACACACACACATATAAATACACATATACATGATATATACATATATACATGATATATACATGTGTGTGTATATATACATATACACACATGCATATACACACCCACACATACACATATACACGTGTGCTTTTACATACATATATACATGTGTGTGCATATGTGTGTATATATACATATATGTATGTGTGTGTGTGTGTGTGTGTGTGTGTGTGTGTGTGTGTGTGTGTGTATGATCTCTGCCTTCACTACAGTAAGGTAGAATTCTGATCAGTAGAATTTTCAACTTGCAAATTTGTTCCTCATAATGAAACAAATTAATTAAATTGCTACTTGATTACTGGCACTCCTGTCTCTAAGCCTGCTTTGTACATCTCCAAAAATTTCCAGGTTAGAGACTGCCTTGGTAAGATTCTGTTAACAATATATGTGGTTAAAATATAAAGTTAATAAATACAAATATTTAAAGGAGGTTAATTTATGGTATTTCAGAAGGGAAGACACTGGCAGGTGAAGGTTACATACACAATATAGTGACTGAGCTGCACTTAAAGTAAGAGGTGAGCTCTAGAAGGCAGATAAGAAAGACAATATATTCAAGGCATGTGAGACAGCCAATTCAAAGTCATGAAGACAAAAGATGCAGTATTGTACATGAGGAATTGAAAAGGGTCCTGTCTGACTAGATTATAGCATACAGGAGCATAGAGCACTTTCTGATTAGGCTAGAAAGATAGGTGGAGAGAAAATCATTTAGGACTTACCTAGAGACAATAGGAAGTCATTGTGATTGATTAAGAGAAATCACATGATCAGTTCTATACTTACTGGGAATTACTTTGACAGTAATGGAATGGTGTTGTGAGATGTTTGAAGCAAGAGACCAATCTGAGTAGACAGTTGTAATAATCTAGGTGAGACGTAATAATGGCCTGAAGTAAGGGGGTAGCAATGGAAATAGAAAGAAGTGGTCTTAGGTGAGAGGTGTTGTGAATGTAGAAACAGCAGTATTTGGCTACTGATTGGCTCTGTGGAGTGAGGAAGAGGGAGGAGTTGAGGATAATGCAAAGTTTTTGAATCTAGGAGACTGAAAGAAGCTTTGGAAAGAATGGTAATGAGTTCATTTTTAGACATCTTAAGTTTACAATGTTTTTAGTTTAACTTGTTTGAAATGTCCAATAGGTAATTGCTGATGATGAGCTGAAGGTCATGAGAGAGACCACTGATGGATCAATTGATCGATCTATCTATCTACCTACATACCTACCTATATAAATATCTATACATATATTTATATGTGTATATACTACATATTCATTTATATATGTGCATATATAATATTTTTCTTATACATATGGGTGCATATATACAATGCTTATAATGTATGCTGTATAGACACACAACACATATGTACTTATCTTAACATAGACTTAGAAGATTCAGAATGCCAAAAACACCCAGACATAGAGCTCACAACAACACAGTAAAGTAAACCAGGTTTAAACAGGTAGGAAGGTGCCCTAAGTTTAATTGGGAACTCTGCTGAGGACTGCTGGGAAACAGTACACTATGTGTACCGGCACACATAGCAAAGAACGGTGTCTCCACTTCCCAAACCAGTAAAGTCTATTGTGTTGTTTTTTTTTTTGTTTGTTTGTTTTGTTTTTATAGTATTCCTCTTTGGCTGTAGTCAGGAGCAGCATTAGGGTCAGGCAGTAAGAATCCTGGACTTGAGGACTAGTGGTGATTCATATTAGTGGAAGGAGGAACGACTTCCCAGGGACTGAAAACTATATGATATTCAAATTCTCTGCCAGCTGGGAAAAAAGGGGTTTCAGGCTTTTACTGATAGTCTAATTTTGAAGGGTGACTCAAGGATTTATTAGCTTCATAGAGGTGTCCTTTTATTTTTTTTAAGCAGGTTGGGAAGATTAGTGTATTTGTTATTCATCGTTTCAGTTATGTTTGACTCTTGGTGGTGTCATTTGGGGTTTTCTTGGCAAAGATACTCGTGTTTTGCCATTTCCTTCTCCAGCTCAGTTTACAGATGAGGAATTGAGGTAAACAGGGTTAAGTGACTTGCCCAGAGTTATATACCTAGTAAGTGTCTGAGGCTAGAATTGAACTCAGGAAGATGATTCTTCCTGATTCCAAGCCCAAAGATCTATCCACTGCACCATTGCTGCCTAGCTATATAAAAAAGAGTGGGTAAGTTTTGTGTTTAAACAGCATTTAACACATTCTATACATATAGTCCTCCAAGTCCCTCCCCCTCTTCCTCCTTGCCATGAAAGAAATGATGTCATGTATTAGAGAGCATAAAACATAAATTTAGGGACCTTAAAGTTCAAAAAGTCTAACTTCATTTTATGTGTGAGGAAAATAGGGGAAATAGTATACAACTCATAGAGTTGTGAGGATCAAAGGCAAAACATTTCACAGATCTCAAAATCCTGTATAAATGATGTAATAATAAATATAAATAATAACAAATTATATATTAGTATTAATAACAACAACAAATTTATGTTATCCAATTTAGCTGGGCCATTGTTGCACTCCCAGTTAGATGGAATAGTGGATAAGGCACTGGACATGGAAAGTTGAATTTAAATTTCACCTCTGATACTCAGAATCATGTGACTGTGGGTAAATTACATAAGTTTTCTCAGCCTCAGTCTTCTTATCTGCAAAATATTATTAATATTTCATCCTTCACAGGGTTGATATGAAGATCAAATTTATGTAAAGCACTTTACATGCATTGAAGCACAAAATAAATACTGTTCATTATTATTATCAATATCATCATGGTTGTTATCAATTCCTTAAATCTCTCTCAATAGAATCTATGCCAAACCTTCTCTTATCTCCTTAAGCCTCCTAAACCTAGCAGGATTGTGCATGTAGAATGTGCTGTCTGCTACACAAACAGCAATGGGTAGGCTTTGTGAGGGCAGCTAGTTGGTGCAGTGGATAGAGTGAGGACCCTGGAGTTAGAAAGACTAATCTTCCTGAGTCTAAATCTGGCCTGAGACACTAGCTGTGTGACCCTGGACTCATCAATTAACCCTATTTGTCTCAGTTCCTCATCTGTAAAATGAGCTGGAGAAGGAAATGTCAAATCACTCCAGTATCTTTGCCAAGAAAAACCCAAAAGGGGTCAAAAAGAGTTAGACATGACTGAACCAACTGAACAACAACAACAACAACAACAAAAGGCTTTGTGTAGGAAGTTGCACTTGAACTAGGCCTTAACCAGGGTCTCATTTACACCATAATGAGGAATTGTCTTCAGTAGACTTGAGTAAAGGAATCACAGTAAATGTTTGTACTTGACTTAAGGTTAGTCTTTTGCTTGGGATTTTTTTTTTCTTGCTTATTGTATTCATGTTGGTTTTACTGAAGAAAAGCAGCATTCACTTTCACTATACTGGATTCCACAGGTGACTTAATTGTTTTGAATTCTGATTTAAGTTTTCCCTGCTGTGAAGCAACTAGGGTCTACTGCCATCCTGTGTATATAGTTACGTCTTTAGAGTATTGAAATTGATTTTTCTCATGTTTCATCTTGTTGTGTAAAGATCTACACAATGCTCTTTGAACCATCACCTGAGGGCAGCCATAATATTGGCAGAAGTTGCTTGGAAGTAGAAGGCTTTTATGGAAAGGAAAAGCTAGGAGTTGTGGGAGTGAAGGTGCCATCCCTGCTTTTTGATTTCAGAAATGATGATCTTTGAAAATGACTCTTCTTCCCTATATCAAATGTATTTCTGTACAATAGCATCCTACGTGTTTGAGAAATTCCTCCAAATATAAAAATAGGACTTTTCTACTATTCTAGAGTTGTTAAATGCCTAATTCTCAATGTCCTACATAGAACAGTGTTTACCATTCTGCTCAGCTTTCTATTTAAGTAAAATTACATTTCTAAAAATAACAGATTATTCAAGAAACATTCAATGTTGTGAGTTCATTTCAACAATTAGTATTTTCAGTGCTCCCAATGTAGGTTTGTATGTCCCACTAAATGTACCACAATTCCTTAGTTATGTGGATATGAATAATAGGCTTGATTTTTTATTCCCACCTAAAATAGAGGTTGGCAGAGTTTAAATCTGCCCCAACATTTCTTTTGCTTAAAATATGAGATGAAATAGCAACATACTGAATGTCAAATGGAAAAATCTTATTGAAGAACTGTTGAATCTTTATAAAGCAAATCATTATCAAAGCTACACATAAACTACAGAGAGGAGTATTAACTTACAAAAATTAGAGGAGGGGTAGCTGGGAACTGGAGGGCAACAGGAATACATTGCAGACTTTGTATTTGCCTTTTACCTCCAGAATCCAATATAAAATTCTGAGATTTAAAGCCTTGTATACCCTTGCCCCTTCCTATCTATCCACTCGTCTTACATCTAATTTCCCTTTTTGCGCTCTCTGAACCAAATACACTGACCTACGTATGGTTCCTCACATCAGACACTCCATCTCCTGACTCCATGAACTTGCACTGGCTGTCACTCATTTCTAGAATGCTTCCTTTCCTCATCTCAGACTCCTAGCTTCTTTTTGGCATCATTCAGCTCATTTCATATCCTAAATCCTATCTTTTTGCCGGAGGCCTTTCCTGCCCTCCACTTGCCTCTGGGAATACCTACCTTCTGTACTGTATATCTCTTGCACACATATACTTATTTGCAAGATGTTTCTGCTATTAGAATATGGGCCCTTGAAGGCAAGAACTATGTTCTACCCTGTGTGTGTGTGTGTGTGTGTGTGTGTGTGTGTGTGTGTGTGTGTGTGTGTGTGTGTGTGTGTGTGTGTGGCACAGGCCCTGGAACCACTCTCCAAACTGTCACTTGCACCAGCAGGATGGGTCCCCAGAGAACAACTGCTATTTCTCCCCTCAGTATTCTAAAGGGCCTCAAGGAGTTAAAAATTGCTTTCTAATGTTTTGTATTCATGAGCCTTCCTTAGTATTCCACATCTCTCCACCCCATTCCACCCCCTTTGATTATCAGATGATTATCAATTAGTCAGTCAGACAGAATTTAAAAATGTATATTTATTAAGGTGGTATACTAAGAAGAGTTGGTTCACTCCCTCCCTTCCCTCCAAAAAAAGTCTGACACCCTGTCTTACAACTACACATAGAGCACAGGGAAAAGAGCTAAAGGTGAGAGCACATGTTGCAAAATGTGATAACACAGCTTTTGAAATACTTCTTTTTTGACTCCTCAAGATGTTTCTTTGATATAGTTTGTAGCTTTCTGCTAGTGTAGCTTCTCTAAGCTACCTTTTCTCAGTGGATCCATCTAGTTTGACTTCACCTGCTGATGAAGCCCTGAACAACAGCTGCTTCTGTCCAAGGGCAACTGCTAGGACAACAAGGAAAAGTTCAAATATCACAACATGCCAAAGTTCAAAACATCATTTTATTGTTAAGGGGAATGGGGAGACAGAGGCTTTATTCCTCTCCACCCCCCTCTAACAACTAATTCTCTCTCAGGGGCTTGGTTTTCTACTATAATCTCCCAGACAGGGATTGGGTTCTGAACTATCATGTTGTTTTATAGAAGACTCAAAAAGCATGAGAGCATGAGTAGTTGAATATGAATTTAATGGATTGACTGAATGGTTGTTCTTACTTAGGGCTGGAGAATTTTATTACTTGAAATAGACTAATGTGATTAATTGAATCACTCATTTGACCCCCACCCTTACACAAGATGTCCCAAGGCTTAGCACAGTTTCTGGGATGTAGTATATCCCCATTGACTGATTCAAAGACTGACTTCAGAGTTCCTACTGCACCACTTTGAAAATCCATTGGATTGTAATTTCATTAGTAGAATGTAAAGGACATTAAGGGTGTATGTATATACATGCATACATATACTACATATACACATTCGTATATATACCATTAATGACCTTATATATTCCTTAAATAAATAGGTGTATATATGTACATATTTAAAAATATATATAATCTTTTATATGCATGCCTTTAAATGTGTGTATGTATATGTGTGTATATATACATATATAAATATACGCACATATATGTGTGTCCTTAATATATATGTGTGTGTGTGTGTGTGTGTGTATACATATTTGTTAACATAAACATATGTGTGTATTCCTTTTGAATCTCTAGTGCAGGACAGAGGAAATCATATACAGTAAGTACCTACTAAATATTTGTTAGACTGGATTGGGGATTCCCTCTATCATTACAGATTACAATTCGCTCCAAACCTTCCCAAAATGTGAAATTCTTCTACAAAATTTTCCACAAATCATCTATACATTATCTACACAATTCTTTGAAGACATTCTCTGTGGTTCTTTAACTCTGATTCATGTTCTTTTCTTTTTTTAACAGTATCCATATAAAGCATTTTTCATTTTATTATTCCATTAACACAATTCTTGGAGATACAGTACTTGTTCTCTTTTTAAATAAGCAATACCTCAGCAGTTGAAAAGATAATCTGGTTCTAGTTTCCCTGACATTACAACTCAAATGATGTAATATTCTCTAATTTAGACTGTCTTTTCCTAGACTGTGTACCTTTAAAGAGTTTTTTTTTTCCTCTTTTCAATTCACATAGTGAATTATTTCAGAAAAATAATTGTGGTTTGACAATGCCATCTCTTAGTCAAAAAGCATGGTATATTTTACAAGATAGCAACAACAATAACAACTCATGCTAATATATTACTTTAAAGTTTGCAAAGCACTTTACCTACACTATTGCATTTGATAAGCAAAATAACTGTGAAATAAGGGCTATTTTGTGCCTATTTTATGTCTGATTAAACTGAAGCAGCAGGATGGGTGATTTGCCCAGTCACAAAGCCAACAAAGGTCTGTGGAAGGATTTGAACTTAGATTTCCAAAACTTGAGCCATTAAAAAATATTTTATCTTCCATTGCTGAACATTCTGTTCTCTATTTCTGAAGATACCAAGTTCTCAGACAACACTTTAAAATTTCTATATGCCAAAGCAGTAGAAATGCCTGTGAATTAAACATTAATCTGTGTAATCAAGGAGTTTAAAGAGGGAGGTTTTGAGAAAATTGTATGTACATGTATGTATGTATGTATGTATGTGTGTGCATATGTAATTTTGGATCCCCAGCAGTTAGCATAATATTTAGGACATAGGAGGTACTTAATAACTGTTTACTGACTGACTGATAAATCCACAGGTCTTTTCAGTAGAGATGCTCTTCCAATTTGAAATTGATTTGTTAATGATTACTCTTTGTTACACTTTATTCAATCAGTTCTATATCTACCCAGATGTATTAATATCTAGTCCATAGACTTACCTTATCTATAAAAATAGTACCCAGGGAGAAAAAAGTGAGATGTTTGCACAATGTTTGGTTTATAATTATCCTGCTAAATCAAATTTATAGTTTTTGACAAGATCTTTTAATAGACTGATCCTGTGATCTATATACTTGCAATTTTTCCTCCTATCACAAGATCAAAGATGTAGAGTTATCATTTAGTATAAAATCATTTATTTGTGAGGAGACTGAGGTCCAAGTAATAGCTTATGTAAAACTGCAGAGGTAGTAATGGTAGAGCCAAGATTTGAATTCAGCTTCTCTGACCCCAAATATAAAATTGTTTGCACTGAACCATACATTACCTATTAACTTAATGTCATTTGCAAATTTGATAAATGTGTCATCTATGCCTTCATCCAAGACTGATAAAAATATTCACAAACAGGGGGCAGAGCCAATATGGCAGAGTATAACCAGTGACTAGCTTGAGCTTTTCCCCAAACCCCTTCAAATATCTATAAAAATGGATCTAAACAAATCCTAGAGCAGCAGAACCCACAAAAATACAGATTGAACCAAATTTTCAGCCTAAGACAACCTGGATGGTTGATTGGAAAAGTCTATTTCACCAGGCTGGGAGAGGAACACAGCAGTTCAGCGTGGGCACGCAGGCAAAGACCAGGTATCAGTGAACCTGGAGCAGGCCTCAGAGGACTGAATCACGGGCAGCTGTGGTGATTTCCAGACTTCTCAACCCACAAACACCAAAGACAACTTAGAAGGTCAGTAGGAAGCTCTGTGACCACAGTGAGAGAGAAGCTGGGTCCCAGCCACAGTCCTGTCACAGACCTGGGCAGTGACTGCTTCCATAGCTCAGCCACAGACTGAGGGGGAATCAAGTGGTTGAACAGAGGGGGATTGCAGGGATCTCTTTGCTGGTGCTGAGGTAGGATTCTCTTGCTTTGCCCATTGTGTCACAGTTCTAGGTGGTGGTCCTGGGAGAAGGAGGAGCACTGGCCTGGTGGAGATTGCAGTGGTGGCAGAGAGGGAATTCTCCTCACAGTTCCAAGGCAGAAAATAGTGTTTGTGGTCACTCATGGACCAGAGCACAGGCCAGGAAAGGAGTAAACACATCACCCTTGATCATAGAACCTTGGAAGAACTGAAAATTTACAGGTCCCTAGAACTATCTCTGAAAACAGCTGCATAAAACCCCTGAAGCTTGGGACAGTATATTCTCCACACTGGAAACAGACCCCTACCTTAATAAAGAGTTTATAACTCAAGTAATTGACTGGGATCATGAGCAAACTGCACAAAAGAGTCACACCATAGAATCTTTCTTTGGAAACAGAGAAGATCAAAACATACAACCAGAAGAAGACAACAAAATCAAAGTTCCTACACCCAAAGCCTCCAAGAAAAATATGAGTTGGTTCAAGGCCATGGAAGTGCTCAAAAAGGATTTTGAGAAGCAAGTAAGAGAAGTAGAGGAAAAACTGGGAAGAGAAATGAGAGTGATGCAAGAAAATCATGAAAAACAAGTCAACAGCTTGCTAAAGGAACCCAAAAAATACTGAAGAAAATAACACCTTAAAAAATAGCATAACCCAAATGGCAAAAGAGGTCCAAAAAGCCAATGAGGAGAAGAATGTGTTAAAAAGCAGAATTGGACAAGTGGAAAAGGAATGCCGAAAGCTCACTGAAGAAAATACTTCCTCAAAAATTGGAATGGAGCAAAGAGAAGCTAGTGACTTTATGACAAATCAAGACATTGTAAAACAAAACCAAAAGAATGAAAAAAATCAAAAACGATGTGAAATATCTCATTGGAAAAAAAAACTGACCTAGAAAATAGGCCCAGGAGAGATAATTTAATATCTCATTGGAAAAAAAAACTGACCTGGAAAATAGGCCCAGGAGAGATAATTTTAAAATTATTGAACTATCTGAAAGCCATGATCAAAGAAAAAGAGCCTAGACATCATCTTTCAAGAAATTATCAAGGAAAACTGCCCTGATATTCTAGAACCAGAAGGCAAAATAAAAATTGAAAGAATCCACTGATCACATCCTGAAAGAGATCCCCAAAGGAAAACTCCTAGGAATATGATAGCCAAATTCTAGAGTTCCTAGGTCAAAGAAAAAATATTGCAAGCAGGTAAAAAAAAACAATTCAATAATTGTGGAAACACAATCAGGATAACACAAGATTTAGCAGCTTCCACATTAAGGGACCAGAGGGCTTGGAATATAATATTCTGGGTGTCAAAGGAGATAGGATTACAATCAAGAATCACCTACCCAGCAAAACTGAATATAATCCTTCAGGGGGGGAAATGGACATTTCAGTGAAATAGAGGACTTTCAAGCATTCTTGATGAAAAGATCAGAGTTGAATAGAAAATTTGACTTTCAAAAACAAGACTCAAGAGAAGCATGAAGAGGTAACCATGATAGAGAAATCATAAGAGACTTATTAAGGTTGAACTGTTTACATTCCTACATGGAAAGATGATATTTGTAACTCATGAGACCTTTTTCAGTATTAGGATAGTTGGAGGGAAAAATATATGTATACAAAGAGAGAGAGAGAGGGCACAAGGTGAGTTGAAGATGAAGGGGTGATATCTGGAGAATAAAATTAAGGGGTGAGAAAGGATTATACTGGGAGAAGGAGAAAGGGAGAGATAGAATGGGGTAAATTATCTCACATAAAACAGACAAGAAAAAGCTTTTACAGTGGAGGGGAAGTGGGGGAAGGTGAGAAGCAATGAGGGAATCTTATTCTCATTAGATTTGGCTTAAGGAGGGAATACCATACACACTCAATTGGGTATGGAAATCTATCTTACCCTCCAGGAAAATAGGGAGGAAGGGGATAAGAGAGAAGGGGGATGAAAGAGGGGAGGGCAGATTTGGGGAGGAGGTAATCAGAAGCAAATGCTTCTGAGGAAGGACAGGGTGAAAAGAGAAAATAGAATAAACAGGGTATGGGATAAGATGAAGGGAAATATAGTTAATTTTACACAACATGACTACTATGGAAGTGCTTTGCATGCCTACACATGTATAACCATTATCTATTTGCTTGCCTTCTCAATGAGGGTGGGTAGGGAGGGAGGAAGGGAGAAAATTTGGAACCCAAAGTTTTAAAAACAAATGTTAAAAATTATTTTCACATTCAACTTGGAAATAAAATACATCAGCAAAGGAGTATAGAAATCTATACTGCCCTACAGGGAAATAGAAGGGGAAGGGAATAAGAGAAGGGTGGGAAATAGAAGGGAAGGCAAATTAGGGAAAGGGGTATTCAGAATGCATGCTATTTAGGGGTGGTTGGAGGGATGAGATGGGGAGAAAATTTGGAACTCACAATCTTGTGGAAGTGAATGTTGAAAACTAAAAACAAATAAATTAATAAGATTCATTTAAAAAGCTATTTTACAGGGTTTTCCCCCCATGGGTTCTGCCAAATTTCTTTGAAAATAAAGCTTTTACTCTTTCAAAAAAAAAGTTAACAAACAAAAGTCAAGCATCAAACACTGGGAACATTATACTATAGACCTTCCTCTGAGTAGTCACTGAATGATACAAAACATCTCCTTGCTCTCAAGGAGCTCACAATCTAACGGAGGAGACAATATTCGAATAATCATGTACAAACCATAGACAAGACAAATTTGAAATAATCAACAGAAGCAAGGCATTGGAATGATGAGATATCAAGAAAGGCTTCCTGTAGAAGATAGGATTTTAATTGAGACTTGAAGAAAGTCCAGGAACCTTGGAGGCAGAGATGAAGAGGGAAAATATTCCATACATAGCTAGAAAATATTTGGTATAAGGAAATGAAATATGCATCTTTGACAAGAAAACCAAAAATGTGGTCACAAAATGTCAGAAACTGCTGAAAAGTGATTTTAAAAATGGAAATTAAAATGAAGATAAATTAGAACATTAGAGTTGAAGTCTCATTTTATTTTTAATTTCTTAAAAGTTGTATGTCTATGTACTTGCATGTACACATGTGTATGCTTGTAAATATGTTTATTTTCCCTGCCCTTAAAAGCAACAAAAAATGAAGCAAGTTAAGTTCTTTGATATTAAATTCTGTTTTTCCCTAGTTAATAGCCAGACATTTTATAGCAAATGTTTCACTGTATTTTTCTTTTTTTTTTCATTTTCAATTAAGTTCCATTTATTTTTGTTTATGTTGAGGGCCTGGTGTGATTTTTATGCCTCAATGGATTGTCAGTCCATTTGTTTTTTTTTATATTAGAATTCTTTATTTTTTATTAATTTATTTTGATTTATCAATAATCACTTCCATATGTTTTTGAGTTTAAAATATTTCTTCCCCTTCCTCCCCACAACCCTCCACAAGATGGCACACAATCTGATATAGGCTATACATTTACATTCATACTAAACATATTTTCACATTAGTGATATTGTAAGTAGAAATTAAAACCAATAGAAGGAACCATCAGAAAGAGGTAACAAAACTCAACAGAAGAGAAAAAAATTAGCAATTCGGCTTCCAAAGTTCTTTCTTTGGGTGTGGATATCATTTTCCATCACAAGGCCTCTGGAGATTTCTTAGATCCTTGTATTGCCAGGAAGGGTTAAGTTTATCAATATTAGTCATCGTACAACGTAGCTGTTATTGTGTACAATGTTCTCTTGGTTCTGCTCACTTCACTCAGCATCAGACCATACAAGTCTTTCCAGGTTTTTCTGAAGTCAGCCTGTTCATCATTTCTTATAGCACAATAGTATTCCATCACATTCATATACCACAACTTGCTCAGTCATTCCCCAATTGATGGACATCCTCTCAATTTCCAATTCTCTGCCACCACAAAAAGGGCTGCTATGAATATTTTTGTACATGTAGGTCCTTTTCCCATTTGTGTGATCTCTTTGGGATATAGCCCTAGTCAAAGGGTATGCATATTTTTGTAGCCCTTTGGGCATAGCACTGTATTTTTCAAAACAAAAGTATACTTGTGTGTGTGTGTGTGTGTGTGTGTGTGTGTGTGTGTGTGTGTGTAGTTAGGTAGATAGACAGGTAGATACATAGGAATGACATACACAAGAACATGAATGTAGCACAGGAAGGTGCCTTACAAGTCAACTAATCTCACTCCCTCATTTTAGCAACTGATGCCCAAATGTGTTAAGTGAATGATACAATATCACATAATTAATAAGTTCTAAGTCCAGGATTTGGATGCAGATCCTGTAACTATAAATTTGTCTCTCCTTCCACTGCTCTATATTGTTTTAGTCTAACCCTAGCTCATTCTTTCTCCTCTCTATCTCTCCATTCTCTCTTCTGTAAAATGGAGAGATGTTGACAGATATATTATTTACCTCAAAGGGCCCAGGGAGAAAAAAAAAGTGAGTTGTTTGGACAATGCTTGGTTTGTAATAGGTTGTATGCCCTTGTAGAGAATGGAAGGGTTTGATATGGCTTTTGGACAGAGGGAGAGTCTTCTGCTTTAATAATTCATTTTTATTTTAAATGAAACTGACTGCTTGTGTAAGTACAGAACTGCCTGAGTGAATATATCTAATCATCTAGAAAACAGAATGCCCTAGGCTACAAAATTGGAGGCAGTCTTGATCCCTTCGCTATCTCTTATGTTATTTATCCTTTACTCTTTCTATCCTTTTCACTTTCACACACACACACACACACAGACACACACATACACACACACACACACACACACACACATACACACTGAAGTGATAAGAATGCATTTTAAATAACACATGTTTCTAATGTAGGGACCAACCCTGGAAATTTTCTGTGGAAGATCTCTGTCACTATTACATGAATGCCCTGACTGTCTGATTGCTGACATAATTATCAACCTCTGGTTAACAATGAAAGTTTCTCATAAATTCCTTATACACTCATAATGATAATCTTGTTATGAGAGAGCTGGGTCAGTTTGTTATGTGAGTATCATCCTTTTCAAAACCCACTTAACAGGGTATACAATCTCTTTCCAAGACACATTTTGCACTTCCCATAGGTATAAATATAGCAATCTTAGAACTACAGTATATCATACCTTGAAATGACCTCAAATGGCTTCTAGTATAATAATATCCTTTATTTCATAGATGAGAAACAAAGTCCAAGAGAGTGTCATGTGTCCCAGGACAATATTTTCCATGCTTTAGAATTTCACATATTCTTATGTATATACATACATATGTGTATACTTATACATATATACATGTGAATATATTCATGTGTACATGTATGCATATATATTTACATATAATATTATATATCACATACACATGTTAATTTATCTGCAATTATTTTGTCATTAATGTATTATGATTAAAGAGTTGTAGTGAGTTAAAAGTGTGATTTCATTTATGTTGGAAACTCCAGGTATGGAAATGCCTTCTACTGCCACAAATTTGTGACTCATTTGTAAATCACAGTCTTAGAATTGCCTGGGGGTATTGAGAAGTTAATTGATTTTCCCATGCTTACATAGTGAATAATAATATCTTGAAACCAGCTCTTTCTGACTTCAGGGTTTGTCCTCTAGACATTCTCCTTACTGCCTCAACATTTAATGAGATAAAAATGCTGTACTGAATAACTAAGCAAAGCCCCGGACAGGGAGTCAGGAGACATGAATTCCAAACCTGGTTCTATCACTAACAAGATCTGTGAGCTGAGTTACTCCCCTGTATAATGAAGGCATTGGACTTGATATTCTTTAGGAACTTTTGAGCTCAGTATGAGGCTACATTTGTCAGTAATTTTAGAAGGTGTGAACAAGCCTAAAATAGCAAGTATTTATTAAATGCATGCAGTGTGCAGTGCACTGTATGAGTAGCTTTGGGATACAAAGACGGAACAAAATATAGTTGAGTTGATAAGGACAGGACTTTCTGCAGTGCAGTTGACAAAATCAAAGAAATAAAGGACAAGTAATGATGACAGTGAGGTATTGAGATCTTTCAAAAGTGTAAAGACTATATATCTATATTTATAGATATAAATGAACATGTATATATAATGTATATATAAACATTTATACATATATTACTACTTCAAGAGCTAAGAAGTGCTCTTAAAAAAGCAAAAAACAAAGAAACATGATGCAAATTATGCAGCAGTTAACCATTTGCTGGCCAAGAATTGGCCACAGTGCTGGTGGTCTTTGAAAAAGGGAAACATTTTCTATTTTTTAAAAAAATTTTAATGGCAATTTTTATTTATTTTTTGTTTTCAATATTTATTTCCACAAGATTTTGAGTTCCAAATTTTCACCCCATCTCATCCCTACCCCCACCCCAAGATGGCATGATTCTAAGTACCCTTTCCCCTAGTCTGCTTTCCCTTCTATCTCTCTCCCCCTTCTCTTATCCCCTTCCCATTCAATTTTCCAGTAGAGCAAGATGGATTTCTGTACCCCATTTCCTGTATTTCTTATTTTCCAGTTGCATGTGAAAACATTTTTTTTAAACATGTGTTTTTAAAACTTTGGGTTCCAAATTTTCTCCCTTCCTCCCTCCCCACCCACCCTCATTGATAAGGCAAGCAACTAAATATAGGTTATATGTGTGCAGTTATGCAAAACACTTCCATAGTAGACATGCTGTGAAAAACTTTCTCTATTTCCCTTAATCCTATCCCACCCACCCATTTTATTGTATTCTTTCTTTTGACCCTGTCTCTCCTCAGAAGTATTTGCTTCTGATTACTTCCTTTCCTCACCTGCCCTCCTTTCTATCATTCCCCTACTCTCTTGTCCCCTTCCCCCTCTATTTTCCTGTAGGGTAAGACAGATTTGCACACCCAACTGAGTGTGTATGTTATTTCCTCCTTAAGTCAAATCCTACGAGAATAAGAATAAGATTCACTCATTCCCTCTCACCTTCCCCTGTTTCCTCTCCACTATAAGAGCCTTTTCTTTTCTGTTTTGTTTTTTGTGGGGTAATTTACCCCGTTCTACCTCTCCTTTCTCCTTCAACTAGTGTATTCCTCTCTCACCCCTTAATTTTATTCTCCAGATATGACCCCTTCATTTTCAACTCACCTTGTGCCCTCTATCTATCTATACGTACATATAATTTTTTCCCCTCCAATTACCTTAATACTGACAAAGGTTTCACGAATTACAAATATCATCTTTCCATGCAGGAATGTAAACAGTTCAACCTTAATAAGTCTCTTATGATTTCTCTTTCCTGTTTACCTCTTCATGTCCCACTCGAGTCTTATATTTGAAAATCAAATTTTCTGTTCAACTCTGGTCTTTTCATCAAGAATAATTGAAAGTCCTCTATTTCACTGAATGACCATTTTTTCCCCTGCAGGATTATACTCAGTTTTGCTGGGTAGGTGATTCTTGGTTGTAATTCTAGCTCCCTTGCTCTCCAGAATATTATATTCCATGCCCTGCAGTCCCTTAATGTAGATGCAGCTAAATCTTGTGTTATCCTGATTGTGTTTCCACAACACTTGAATTGCTTCTTTCTGGCTTCTTGTAATATTTTCTCCTTGACCAGGGAACTCTGGAATTTGGCTACAATATTCCTAGGAGTTTTCCTTTGGAGATCTTTTTCAGGAGGAGATCAGTGGATTCTTTCAATTTCTATTTTGCCCTCTGCTTCTAAAATATCAGGAAAATTTTCCTTCATAATTTCTTGAAAGATGCTGTCTAGGTTCTTTTTTTTGATCATGGCTTTCAGATAGTCCAATAATTTTTAAATTCTCTCTCCTGGATCTATTCTGCAGGTCAGTTGTTTTTCCAATGAGATATTTCACATTGTTTTCTAATTTTTCATTCTTTTGGATTTGTTTTACAGTGTCTTGATTTCTCATAAAGTTACTAGCTTCCAATTGCTTTATTCTAATTTTTAAGGAAGTATTTTCTTCAGTAATCTTTTGGACTTCCTTTTCCATTTGGACGATTTTGCTTTTTAGGGCATTCTTCTCCTCATTGGCTTTTTGGACCTCTTTTGCCATTTGGGTTAGGCTAATATTTAAGGTGTTATTTTCTTCAGTATTTTTTGGGGTCTCCTGTAGCAAGCTGTTGCCTTGTTTTTCATGATTTTCTTGCAAAACTCTCAGTTTTTCCTCTACTTCTGTTACTTGCTTCTCAAAATCCCTTTTGAGCTCTTCCAAGGCCTGGGAGTGATTCATATTTTTCTTGGAGGCTTTGGATATAGGAGCTTTGACTTTGTTGTCTTCTTCTGGTTGAATGTTTTGATCTTCTTTGTCACCAAAGTAAGATACTATAGTCTGACATTTTTTGCGCTGCTAACTCATGATCCTGGCGAATTACTTGAGTTTTAAACTCTTTCGTAAGGTAAAAGTCTGCTTCCAATGTGAAGAGTGTACAATCCCAAGCTTCGGGGGTTTATACAGCTGTTTTCAGAGATACTTCTAGGGACCTGAAAATTTTCAGTTCTTCCAAGGTGGTATGATAAAGAGCGAAGTGTTTCCTCTCCACAGCCACAACAAGCTCCACCACACCAGTGTTCCTCCTTGCCCCAGGACCGGCCCTCAGAACTGTGACCCAGATCCAAGCACTGGTAAAGCAAGAGATTCCTGCCTCAGCACTGGCAAAGAGATCCTTGCAATCTCCCTCTGATCAGCCACTCGATTTCCCCTCAGTCTGTGGGTACGGAAGCTCAGGAAAAAGCCGTGGCCCCATGCTCGAGGACTTGCGGCTGAGACCTAGCTCCTCTCTCACCGCAGTCACAGACTTTTCCCACTGACCTTCCACATTGTCTTTGGTGTTCATGGGTTGAAAAGTCTGGAAACCGCCACAGCTGCCCACGATTCAGTCCTCTGAGGCCTGCTCCAGGGTCATGGAGGCCTGCACGCCCACACCGAACTGCCCTCCTCTCCCCACCCGGTGAGATATACCTTTCCAATCAACCGTTCAGGCTGTCTTTGGCTGGAAATTTGTTTCACTGTGTCTTTTTGTGGGTTCTGCTGCTTTAGAATTTGTTTAGAGTCATTTTTTAGGTATTTGGAGGGCTTTGGGAGAGAGCTCAAGACAGTCACTGCTTTTCCTCTGACACCTTGGCTCCGCCTCTGGGAAACATTTTCTAATGAATTAATAGAAGCAGAAGACAGCTTTGAGAAGAGTGACTCTATTAGAGATCTACCCATAGAAGAAGAACCCTACTCTTGACAGGCAATTGTTCTTTACCTCTTAAAGATGGGGGTATTTCTGTGTGTACATGTTTTTCTCTTGTTGGAACTTATGCTCCTTGAATTCAGGGACTGTTTTAATTTTTTTTGTTGTGTTTTTATCCTTTCTGTGTATCCCCAATGCATTATACAATGTTTGTCACATAGTAAGGGGAAGAGGAATAAAAAGGAGGACTGCTTTTACTATTTCATTGGCTTAGGAAAGTTATAGATAAGGAAACTTTCTTTCCAACTTAAACATCTATGTTCCTGTATTGTTAAGAAACTTGCCCAGGATCATACAATCAATATGTTTCAGAGGTGGGACATGAACCCACACCTTCCTGTCTTTAAGGCCAGATTTCTTTATCTACTGTGTCTTAGCACCTGCTAAATGCTTAATACGTGTTATTGACTGACTTACTAAGGAATGTATTGGACTAATGAGATATTTGAAGCAGGGATGCCAAATTTAAGGTCATTTCTATTTTCTATGTGGGTTATGACCTAAGGTAGTGGCTATGTAAGTAATGAGAAGGGCAAATGTAGAAAGCTCACGGAGTTAGAAATGGAAAGATTTATCAAAGAAATGTTCATGTGTAATATGGGAAACTCAGGCCTTCAAGTGGTAAACCAAAGACACCAGAAGAATGAGGGCACCCTTGGCTGAAGTAGGAAAGTTTAGTGGAGTGGTTTTTCAGGGTGGGGGAAAAGATAATAAATTCTGATTTTGGATATATTGGATTTGACACATAAAAGAGTTCTAGTTTGAGATATCTAGTAAGCAGTTGGTGATATAGGACTGGAGCTCAGGAGAGAGATTGAAACTAAATCTGTATATTTAAGAGTAACTAACATGAAGATAATAAATTAAGGAAAGCTGAAGCACTCACCAAGCGTGGAAAAGAGAATAAGGTCCAGGGCCCATGGTTAGAGGGCATCACATGGGAGATCTAGCAAAGTTGACTGGTAAGAAGTGGTCAAAGAGATAAGAGGAAAACCAAAAGAAAATAGTGTCATGGAAACCTGGAGAAGAGTATACAGAAGGAGAGAGTAGTCAACAGTCAGATGGAGCATCAAGATGTAGGTTGAGACATGAATCAATACTTTCATAGTTGGCAACCAAGACAAACTTGGTAACCTTGAATAAGTAATTTCATTTGGGTGATATGGTGTGAAGTCAGATTGAGAAGTTGAGTTTTGTTAGGGTTGAGAAGTTAGAGGTTAGGAAATATGGGCAATTATAGAAAAAAAAATTCAAATAGTTTTAATGAGAAATAAGAAATGTAACATTATAGCTTGATGAGACGGTAAGGTGTAATAAAGATCTTTTCTTAAAAATTGTGATTATATAAGAATGTTTATAGGTAGCCAGGAAAGAACCAGAAAACAGGAAAAACAAGATTGAAGATTTCAGAGAGTAGATGATGGAAGTGGCACTCTGTTATAGAAAGTAGGAGGGAATTGGATCAAGGAAAAAGTCAGAGTCTTATTTTGTGAGGAAAAAAAAGTACCTCATTATCAGAACTTGAAGGAGGAAAGAATTAGAGGAAAATGTCAAGGTGTTTTGTGATGAAGAGAAGAGGAGAGAATGGAATTCAGGTTGGCTGAAGGGGTGTGAAATGGTTGGGAGTTTCAACAGAGAAGAAAAAATTTAAAGCAACCAAACCTACAAGAAATGGATGTAAGAAGAAACCAGATCTTCTTAACTCCTAGTCTGAATTCAATTTCCACCAAAGCCAAGATGTGCCTTGGGATATACCAGGTATGTATCTATATCTATCTATCTATCTATCTATAGATAGATAGATAGATATAGATATATGGATATGGATATATATATATATATGAATATGGAGACATAGATATAGATAGATGGACAGATTGGATAGATAGATATAGATATATATTACCAAGAATGTACCATATTTACATACATACATATATATATAAATACATATATATACATACACACACACACATAAACACACACACACACACATATATACATATATAAAAAAAATATACCCAGGTAAATGTATACATGATACATGGAGGAGAAGACTATCAAATACGGGTATGCCATTGCAGATGGCAAATGAACTAAACCTTGAAGATAGAGATCCTAAGAAAGGAGAAGCACTGGTTCTGTGCAAAGGCACAGAAGTGAGAGATGGAGGTATACTTAGTTTGTTTGCATCTTGATTTGGTGCTAACACTTTCCTCACTAAGGTTATTTTAATTCATGCTGGTTTTTTTTTTTTTAATTTCTCTTTACCTACTCCAAGGCCTGCTTCAGCCCCAGGTCCTACTCTTGACAATTTCACTGTTACCTTCTCCCACTTTCAAAACTCCAAAACCACAGAAACTTTCCATTGCTTCTGAAGCATGTGTAGAAGAACAGTAAAGCATATTTATGCCAAGGAGAAATTAGGAATGGCCATTAAACCCATTTGTATAGCACTTTGGGACATGTGACATACTTTCACATGAATTAAAATCTTATGTGGTCTTCACAAACCCTGGGAAGGAAAAAAGAGTGCAGATCTTTGTGCCCATTTCACAAACAAAGAAGTTAAGGCTCAGAAATGTTAATTGACTTCCTCCAGGCTAGACAACTAATAACTGTTATAACCAGTCTTATAAATAGAAATCCATCCTTTCCATTCAGCAAATCAACAAAAAAAATGGTAGAGTATGGGAATATATGAGACGTGGCCTTTCTCATTGTAAATCTTGCCCCATTCTAGGCATCATAAATATTTGCCCAACTTTCTGACCCTCTATTCCAATCCCTCATATCACAAATTGCTTTTTGAGAGATACAGTGCAAATACTTTTTTTCATCTACTCATGGCATTTTTTCCCTTATGTGTAACAATTACAGTTATAAAATATTGATGCCATACTTCCAGGGGCAGACCCTTGGCAAACAGCAGAATGTGAGAGAACATTGCATTACTACTTAAGGCAACTGTGCAAAACTGATGGACTAAGATGCCATAAAAGAAAATGCATTGCTGAGAAAGTCAAAATAAAAGAGCTTGAAATGTATCTCCTTGTACTAAATTATTTAGAAATGCAAAGAAGTCAGCTGCTTGAGGAGGCACAGGGATAAGAATGTTGTAGAAAGTATACTTGCATCAAAATTTGAATATATGGTCTTCTTCAGTCTTCTCAGTCATGTCCTACTGTTCATGACCCCATCTGAGTATTTCATGGCAAAGTTACTGGAGTGATTTGTTATTTCCTTCTCCAGCTCATTTTATAGATGAGGAAATAAGGAAAATAGGATTAAATGACTTGACAGTAAGTGTCTGTGGCCAGATTTGAACTCAGGAAGATGAGTCTTCCTAACTTCTGGATCAGCATTCTACACCATCCTAGATGCCTTTAAAGTATTTATTATTCAGTTGTGTCTGACTCTTTTTTTTTTTAATTGCTTTTTGGTGAGGCAATCAGGGTTAAGTTACTTGCTCAGGGTCGCACAGCTATAAGTGTCAAGTGTCTGAGGCCAGATTTGAACTCACATCCTCCTAACTCCAAGGTCAGAGCTCTATCCACTGAGCCACCTAGCCTTTCCTGTCTGATTTTTCTTAACCCTGTGGACCATACTGTTTATGGGTGTTTCTTGGCAAACATATGGGAGTGGCTTGCCATTTCCTTCTCCAGTAGATTAAGGAAACAGAAGTTAAGTGACTTGTTCAGGATTATACAGCTAGTAAGTGTCTGAGGTCAGATTTGAACTCAGGTCTTCCTGACTCCAGGCCCAGCACTCCATCCCCTGAGCCATGGTAGTTGAGCTAAAATTATTCATTACTTATAAAAGTCCTGGATACTTCTAGTCTTCACTGTCCCTCTCATCTTGGGATTCCTTTATTTTCCCATATTTCCTTTGTTATTTCTATTTATTATTTCTTCCATTCTTTCTGGGATTTTTTAAAGTTGCCCTTAGTTTTTATTTCTCTACTTTAACGACTTCTTGAGTTTCTCATTCCCTTTCCTGGATACAACAACAATAATTCCATGAATGACTTTATGATATACATAGTCAGAAAGCAGAACCTAAAGAAAATGAATCAAAAATCCAATATCTACTCTGTACAAGCCACACTCCTTCTGAGGTGGCAGACCTCAAAATCCCATTTCTGTTTCATCTAGCAATTTAAAAGGGCACTCTAACTTCTTCTTTTCCTATGTCACTGTATTGTGTCCCAGATAGAGTCCTTATCTGTAAATTCACAATGTAATTGTCCAATTTCAACATTGCTTGAAGTGACTGAGAAACTGTACCCAATGATATTGATTTAAGATGCTGACCTAAACAATTCTCGTATTGCAACTTTGTCAACTCCAGAGCTTTTCCCACTGGGCAAAGTGCCTCCATGACAAAGTTGTTTATGTGGTGATGCAAAGTTCATGTGTATGTATTAAGTCATTTCTTGTTGCCACTCCATGAAAGAAATATAAGGTCTTGTTGAGTATTTCATGAAACACATGTTGTACAACAGTAATTTTGAAAAGGACTTCTGTGGGAATTAGGAGAGAAGATAAACAATTCCAGGTATAGAATTCAACCCACACACACAGTAGGTATTTAATAAGTGTTTGTTTAATGAATTTTGAAAATGTGAAAAGTTTCTTCACTTTGGGGGAAAAGTGTTACATCCAATGTTTAGTAAAGGGCTGAATAATTTGTATTATATTACTATCACAGAATATTATTATGCCATGAGAAATAACAAATACAAAGAAAATGAAGACAAGGAAAATATAATAGGGAGAGATATGCAGTGAAGAAGAAGAATTTAGAACACACTCTACCAACGTAAGTAATGATGATGATGAAGAAGATGATGATATTGTATCAAAAAGTAAAAGAAAAAATTAATCAGAAGATTACATATATGTATATATGAATATATATTTGTGTGCATGTGTGTGTGATTATTTTGTTAGAATTAACATTTGCTTGATCATGTAAATAATTTAAACTTAATGGTTTTAAATATGCCCATATTTGTTCAATTTATTTTTATTTTTATTTGTTTTTTAATATATGTTGTCTCAAAAGTCTGAGTGCTGTTTTAAGATCTTAAAATTTAAAAGCTTATTGTAAGTTATTAAGGTTTAAAACTGTACTAAGACTTGAGAGACTCTTTTTTTTGTGTTTTCATGTTTGTTTATGATTCCTAAGACTCAGACTTAAATAGGAAAATGAATCTGTGATCTCACCAATTTGAGTTTAACCAACAATGTTGCTTAAAACCCTTTCATTCTTGCTACTATTCTTGCCTATTCGCATAGAGGAATTCTATTCAATGGACTAGGGACTTCCTTGCATCTTCTGTAATAACTCCTTTGGGGCTAACCCCTTTTTTTCCTGTGGGGCATGTATTCATTTCAAGGTTTAGGTGTTCATACTCCTAAAATTATAGCTCATGAATCCCCATGGATGGTCTTACTTTGAACAGTCAGTTGAGACATTTAGCCAATTATAAAGTAATTTACTGAGATGGCTTAGTAAGAACAGTAGCAACAAAAAATAAACCTAGGGCACACTATTACAATAATGCACTGCCAGTAGAAATATACACAGACATAGAATATACTAGTAGAGAGGAAGACTTATAGGAAATACACGTGATTAGAGCAATTCAAACTTATATTGTCAGTGGACTCCTCTCCTTGTGCCACTCCTTTCTGAATTTAGCATTTCTATGGATGAGTTGGGCCAGTGGAAGTCCTCAGACTTGCTCCTTACTGGACTCATATCTTTGTTGTTTGGTCTGTTTGGCCACAGGTCAAAATTGGCATCAGTTGGCATTCTAGTATAAGATACTGTTAAAGGATCAGAGTTCATGATCTAGGACAAGCTGTACTCTCAGCTTTGGAGTCAGCTATCTTGTGAGCAGGATCCCAGGAATCCAACTCTTAACTCTTTTACAAATTCATTCAACTTGACTGCAGTTTGACTCAGAAATTTGATGATGCATGTGCATGACACCATTGTCAACAGCAAGTAGGATCACGGAGATAAATTTCTTCCAATTCCTTTATGCACTCTAGTATAAGCACAAGGGAAGATATAAAGAATAAACTCACAAGTTGTATTCTTACTCCATTGCCGTCAGTTATTATTCAGTCTTAAAATATTCAGAAGAGTTTCTAAAGTATTTCAAATGCAAATTGGTCAAAAAAAATCTGAAAAAAGATATGCTTTCAGGGTGCAAATGGGCCAATCAAAGCTCAAAAGGAGTACAAACATATCATTGTCACTGTTACTTGTGCATCATATCCTGTAATATCATCTCCAACTGGGGTGGGAGTAGAAAATCAATTAATTAGAATCTGGCCTCACTATATTTCTAAGACTTAAACTTTCAATGAGAAACTTTGGAATAAGTGATTTTTAACATAATAAAAATGACTCATAAAAGGTTCATGTCACTGACCACACAGTAGAGATTACTAAATATATCCCATTGATAAGAACAGAAGATGACAAAATGCATATCCCTAAGCTTGAAGGCACAAATTGTGAGTTAAAAGCCCATATACAAAATGCACAATCTATGTGATGTAAGTTTCTGAGTCTTGGCTCCTGACAAGGTGACCTCTGAAAAATCACGAAGAAGAATCCTGGTAAGTACCTGTGAGCAGATACAGTATTCAAGCATCAGTGACCTGAACTTTAACTCTTCCATATTTTTTTTTTTCTGGCTTCTTTGATCGTGCTTGGTTTTACTTATTCCTGTCTTCCTGATTCCATTTCTCCTTTTCTACCAGTACATAGTATGACATTTTTTTTTCACTTCTGCTTTTGATTTCTCTCCCTAACTTTTGATTTTGACTACGGTGGCTTTCTGTTTCACTACCTACATTTCATTTCTTCTCCCATTTCTGATGTCTGGTTCCATCCTTTCTACTTCCTACTCCCTACCTAAACACCATAATAAATAACTTTTTACATTTTCCTCATTAACCATGAACCTGTCCTGATTTCCTTTAACCAGGCTATAGCCATTAATCATTAATTTTTCACTACATAAAGGTGGATAGCCTTGCATACTCATAACTGTCTATAAAATATATTTATTATAATGCATACACATATGCAACATATATAATATACACACCCACATTAATAACCATATATGTTCATATTTGTATCCATGTACACATGCATATATGAAAGTGAATGCATGTATATATCATGCAGGTCTAAGTATTTCTATCACATATTTATCATCAGATGAATAAATACATACATTAACCTGTGTATGATTTCATTATTATAGGGATTTCAAGATGAGGAAATTAGGTCTACAAAAGCAGTTAAGTACCTGATTTAGAAGTTGTAGTCCTATAGAGTAGTCTAGGGACACTTAGAGGCTATCCTACTTCCCTAGGATCACACAGATAACATATATTGAAGATGGGACTAGAAACCTGGTCATCCAGACTCCAAGGTTGACCAGTAACTGTATATGTGTCTATGAGTCTGTGTGTGACAAGTATATTTATATTTATTCCATTGATTATATATATATATACATATATATATATTTATATGCTATCTCTCAAACTATCTCCTCTGTAACTTATAGTCTGAAAGTGCTGCCTATGGTTACTAAGTGGTTATGTGACTTTTATGGTCATATAACAAAGCTATTATTATTATGATTATTATTATTATTAATGGAGGAGCCTCACAAAGAGAGTGATATTGTAGAAGAAAGAGAAAAGGAGAAAGGAGAAAAAGAAAAAGAGTAGAGAAAATAATATAAAGATAGTATAGATTACTTTCTTCTGGGGAAACAGCAGAGGCTTCATGGAAGTGATAGCATTTGAGCTGAACTGAATTGAAATTGAATGTGAATTGAAATATGAATAAGATAATGATAGAAAAAGCCTGGAACAAAGGTATTCCAGTCACAAAGAACAGTGTTAGAAAGGCACAGAGTTGGGTAAGGGTATGGCATATTTAAGCTATAGTGAAAAGTCTAATGTGATGGAGGATGATAAAAAATAACTTAAGAAATATATTGAGACCAGATCATACAACATGTTAAATACCAGGATAGGTACTTTGCACTTTATTCTATAGGAAACTGGGATTTATTAATGTTTATTTTGTTTTTATAAAGGAAATTATAAGTATTATAAGTATCCTTTTTTCCTTTTCTACCAACCCCACCCAATACCAATGACATTATTGTACTAATATCTTCTCATAATCCAGAGACAAATAAAACAAAGAGGGAGTGGGAGGAAGCATGCTTATCAATATAATCAGTCAGTAACTTAATGCTGCATTGTGCAGATTAAAGGAAAACTAATGGTTTTATTTAAGTGAAAGTGAATCTTTCTAAATAAACAAACATCAAAACAGTAAAGCTTTCCCAAAAAATCATTCAGACTCAACACATACAGATAGATGCTTTCTAAGAGAACTCCAGAATCTCTCATGAAACTTATTTAGGCTTGCAGTATGTCCTGACTATTTGCCACTATTTATAGTGAAAAAGAAAAAAAAATATAATAATGCTATATTTAGATGTCAGAATGAAAAAAAAAAAAAGAAAAAAGAATCAGACTAAAGGCCCAAAGCTGATTTTAGGTAAATAAGCAAGGAGCTTTTAAGATATTCCTATTCTGGTTAACTATTATAGCAATATACTGTCTTTAATGTAAGTAATTTGGAATTGTAGCATTTCATGATTCTTGATTTAAATTAATTAAGAATATGTTAACTACTAAAAATACCAAATGTAAAAGACTTGGCTCCAGCTATTTGCATTATAAATAAATGAATTGGATGCTAAAGTTACAAAATGTTTTAAAACAACATCTAACTATCTGTCTTTGTAGTTCACAAATCAAACTAAAAACTTTTAGCTCTGTTAGGGTAGAGGTATTGGTTTGAAATAAATCAACTCCCTTATTATTACATTCATCATTGCTATGATTTCCTAGACCAAAATATCTGTCTATGACAACCATTCCCCCATGTCTTGACTCCCATTACTAGACCGTAAGCTGCTTGAAACCAGGGACTATCTCGATTTTTCTATTACTTTCTACAGCACTTAGTATACAGTACTAAACTCAACAAGTATGCACTTTTTTTTTCACTCCCATTAATTCATTTATTTCCTATGTTCACACAACTATTGTGTATGTGACAGAAGCACGACTCAAATTCACCTCTTCCTGACTATCCAAGGTGACTCTTTAACCACTAAGATACACTGCAGCAGATCCACCCCTCCTCCCTTTTTTTTTTTTGTTGCTGTCCCTTATCTCAATTTAAATACAATGAGAAAAGGATGTATACTCTTAAATTTCTTTGGGCTTCTCCAGTGATTAGCACAGAGTAAGGACTTAATAAGAGCTTATTGATTGATTGGTCAATTGGTGACAAAGGTCTAAAGTTGAAGTGGTAAGCAAAAACAATAAAAATGATTTTTAAATAAAGTGCGTTTATTGAAGAAATGCACTATCTTCTCCCTTATTATGTTTTTTTTTTCTTGTTGATACTGCCAGCCCAGTTCCTCAGGCTCAAAACTGCAAGGATTACCTTTAATTCTTTCCTCTCCCTCTGCTTCCACATCCAATTACTTAAAATCCTATGGATTCTACTTACAATTTCTGTCATGCTTGATATGCCTTGCCATTCCTACTTAACCCCTCTAGTTCAGCCTAGTATGAACACTTGTTTAGTCTATTTCAATAATCTCCAAAATGGTCTCTCTTTTGCCTGTCTACATACCCCTCTCCACTATATATTATACTCAAACATGAGCTCAATCTTTTTAAAATCCAGTCATCCCTAGATAAAACAATTTCAGTAGTTCCCCTTTGCTTATGCAGTAATCTTTTATCCTGCCATTCAAAATCTTCTGAAAATCTGATGTCCATCTATCTTTCTAGTTTTATTTCATTCTATTGCCCTTTATGTATCCTAGAATTCAGCCACACTATGGGATTTACACCACTCATACAATGTACTCCCTAGGCCTTGTGTCTTGGTTCATGATATTCCCAACATCAGGAAAGCCTTCCTCCTTCTATCTCTTGTTGTTATTATTCAGTCATTCAGTTGTGTCTGGCTCTTTTGACCCTGTGGACCATGCTTTCCATGGGGATTTCTTGGTGAAGCCGCTGGAGTGGTTTTCCATTTCTTTCTCTAGTGGATTAAGGCAAGCAGAGGTTAAGTGACTTACCCAGGGTCACACAGATACTGGGAGTTTGAGGCTAGATTTGAACTCAGGTCTTCCTGACTCCAAGCCCAGTGCTCTATCCACTGAACAACCTAGTTGCCTTCTATTGCCATCTCTGTCTACTGAAATATTATTTTTCCTCCAAGACACATCTTAAATGTTACCTCACTCATCAAGCCTTCCCTGACTCATCAATAGGAAATACTATATCCCTCCTGTAATATATTATATTAGTTAGTTCATATCTTATTAATTCATCATAACTACATGGGAGGTAGTCTGGCACAGAGAAATAATGGTAGGGTTGGATTCAGAAGACTTCAGTTTGAGAGAGCATTTTGGGAAGGCAGAAGAAATAGCCCCAGAGGATCAAGGAGAAAAGGAAAAAGAAATGCCTAAGAAATGTCAACAAAACCAAGGAGCATAGAGAGACTGAAAGGTTATGTAACACAGCTACTAAGTGTCTCAGGAAGGATTTGAACTCAGGTCTTCCTAAATCTATTCTAACTATGGCATCATAAAACAGTCACTTTCTTTCAATCATGGCTCCACAACAACATCCCACTGGATTGATTGTTTTTTGTTTGTTTGTTTGCTTGCTTGCTTGCTTGCTTGTTTGTTTTCTAGAATGTTGGACAACAGGCCAAGAGTCCCTCACTAGGTATACAATCAAAGTCCTTCCTGCTTAGCAAGACCCCTTGTAGTTTATGCTCCATTGGTACAGCCTACAGAAAGACCAGGGTCATCTCACACTCTATGATGAAGCATTAGTGAGGGTAAGGGAGCTTGGGCTTTAATGGAGAAAATATTCTTATCTTTATAATTAATGTGTTATTTCATTAGTATGAATTTGATAGCTGTCATATTTGCTGCTTTCTAGTCCATTACATTCAATCTGGAGGCAAGACTCACATTCTATATGTAATACTATTTCTTGAATTTCAGTTAGAGAAAAGGTTTGTTGAAGCAAAGGGTGCTAAACACTTAAGAAGACATTGATATCTCTTTAAAATATTGATCCTGAGTTTCAATGTTTAGACTCTATGATTCTCCCTTTGGACATTAACTACTACTCCCCACCTTTCCATTTGCAATATGCTTCTGGAATCTATATACATCTATATTTAAAGAACAGATATACTGGTAATGAAGTTAGGATTTAAAGTGCTTTCAGGAAAGAGCTGCTCCCAATGAAAGTTCTGTTAGCAGTCAATACATTTATAAATGTCACAGTGTAATTGTTCTTTTCTCTAATTATGCCTCCTTTCACCAAAGAGTCATCTGCTCATTTCTTTGACCATAACTTCTATTTGGATGGTTCAAAAATCTTTGTCTCCAGCCCTAGCATGTGTGCTCAACTTCTGTATATATAAAATGACCTATAGGCAATCATAACATTAACCTCCCACTGTCACTCTGATTTAATACTAACAGATTAATTTTATCTCCATGCTAGCTCTATTTTCCTACTGCTCAGTTTTTGTCAATAGTATCATTTTTCTTCCAGGTTTCATAGGTAGAATTTTTGGTTCCATCTTTGAGTCCTCTTACTACATAAATGTAACAGGGTTTGGGGAGAAACCTCAATTACCTATCACACTTCTAATTTGTTTCTCAACCTGGATTTTTATTCATCTTAATTTTTTATCATATTCCTTCTCATCCTTCTGTGTCCTACAACAATCCAGGGATATTTTGATAATTTTTTTCATTGATTACTAAGTAGCACCATCTTTCTCATTAATCACTTAGGCTAAGGGCCTATGCTTTAGTTTATTACTATTTTATAAACTAGAGAAGTCTTTCTCTTATAAGCACTTCAAATTTATTTCTACATCAAAACTCATAATCCTCTAGAAAATCATAACAAAATTATTGGCTATATAATTATTAAAATGTTACAAATAATTAGACAAAGACAAATATTCATTTATAGTATCTTAAATATGTTAAAGGGTAAAATCAATAAAACCTCTATCTATCTCTACAATTATGATTGACTTCCCATAGTTTTTGTAACAAATTCCCCTCTATGAGTTCATTCAGGATGATTAAAGTCTCCACTCAAGAATTATCAGGTGTATATGTAGGGAGGGGATTTGGAGCCAAGATGGAGAAGAAAAGCCAAGAAGTAGCCTGAGCTCTCCCCAATTTCCCTTAGAAACAACATTAAATCAAGCCTATAAATGGATTCTGGAGTGACAGAACTTACAGAAAGGCAGAATGAAGCAATTTTTTCAGCTTAAGATGACTTAGAAGGATTTCAGGAAAGGTCTATCTCATTTGGGTGAAAAAGGAGCACAGCCCATCATAGACCTGTCTGTGCAAGCCAGGAAGAAGCTCATAGCCACAGCATAGATCAGCAACTGAGACCCCTCAGGCCTAGCTCAACAGGCTAATGGCAAAGCAAGCAAGTTGTGAGGCCTCTAACCCCCAAACCTCTGGCATAACAGGTACAATTAGGACAGCCCACCCTAGCACAGTGGGCAAACCACCAGCACCTGAGGACCCACCACAGAAAGACAGTAACCAGGCTTATAGCCGCCATCACAAGAATCTTGGGACAGTTCCCCCAGTGTCTCAGGAACAGAGCTCAACTTTAAAAGTCACAAAATAGGATAAAAGTGAGCCAAAAAAACAAAAAACAGAAAAGAGCTCTGACTACAGAAAGTTACTTTGGCAATAGAGAAGATCAAAACAAACTCAGAAGAGGACAAAAATATCAAATTGCCTACCTACAAAGCCTCATAGGGGAATATGAATTGTTCTCAAGCCCAAAAAGACTTCTTCAAAGAGCTCAAAAAGGATTTTAAAAATCAAATAAGAGAGGTAGATGAAAACTTTGGAAAATAAATTTGAGTTGTAGACTTCTGGGAGCCAAGATGGTGGAATAAGCACTAGGTCACTCTCACCCTTCCTTGTTGCCCTTGAAAAACTTAGAAAATGCTTCCCCAGGAAAAATCCTGGAACACTGGAGCCAGTAGAAAGACAGGGTGCAGCAGTCTTTTAGCTTGGAAGGCTAGGGAGACTAATGGGAAAGGTTACTCTTGCTATGGCTGAAGGTGACCAGTCCAGGATGGGTGGCATCCCAGCAAGTCAATGGCGAGCCTAACCTTAGCAAACCAGAGGGAGATCTTGAGCCCCAGGTTGGTGGAGCAGGCAAGTGGCAACACCAGGACCCCTGTGAACTTTGGCACAGCCAGTGGAACCAGCAGACACCAGCATGGAGAACCACCACATGCACCCATGAATAGGAGGCTACCAGCCCAGCAGCTGAACATACCTGTGAACTAGCACAGCCCCAGATGAGATTTCCAACAGCCAGACCACCCCCATCTTACCCCTTCCACTATGTGAGCTTCAGTGTAACCTCAGAAAAACACAGAACAACCCCACCTGACCTTGGCACATAACTACCACCACCACCTCCAGCTCAGCACCAGGTAATTTATCAGACCCCTGCAGCCTACAGCTGCCAGCACCTGAGGCCCCAGAACTCAAAGCCATACCCCTTTCCACCAGCACAAGAATCATGGGAACAGTGCCCCCTGTGCCTCAGAAGCAGAGATCAACTTTCAAAGCCAGGAAAAAGGAAAACACTATGAACAAAAAACAACAAAGAAAAACAATTACCATAGAGAAATATTATGGTGTCAGGGAAGATCAAAACACAAATTCAGCAGAGGACAATATTGTCAATATACCCACATCCAAAACCTCAGAAAGGAATATGAACTGGTCTCAAGGCTAAAAACCATCTTGAAAGAGCTAAAGAAGGATTTTAAATCAAATAAGAGAGATAGAATTTTAAAAAATGAACAATTCCTTTAAAAACACAATTGACGAAAATAAAAAAAAAAGTGCATTGAAGAAAACAAATCCTTAAAAAGTAGAATTAGCCAAATGGAAAAGGAGGTACAAAAGCTAACTGAAGAAAATTCTTCCTTAAAAATTAGAATTGGGCAAGTGGAAAATAATGATTCTGTGAGATATCAAGAATCAGTCAAACAAAATCAAAAGAATGAAAAAAAATAGAAGATGTAAAATACCTCATTGGAAAAACAACTGACCTAAAAATTTGATCCAGGAGAGATAATTTAAGAATTGGTCTACCCCAAAGCCATGATGAAATAAAAAAGAGCCTGGATAGCATCTTTCAAGAAATCACCAAGGAAAACTGCCCTGAGGTCCTAGAACCAGAGGGTAAAATAGTCATTGAAAGAATCCACTGATCATTTCCTGAAGAGATCTCAAACTGAAAATGCCAAGGAAATTATAGCCAAATTCCAGAATTATCAGGTCAAGAAGAAAATATTGCAAGGAGCCAGAAAGAAACAAATATCATGGAACCATTCTCAGGATTATGCAGGAACTTGCAATTTCTACATTGAAAGAACAGAGGGCTTCGAATATTATATTCTGTAAGGCAAAGAAGCTTGGATTACCATCAAAGATCAACTACCCAGCAAAACTGAGCATAATCTTTCAAGGGAGGAGATGCTCATTCAATAAAATAGAGGATTTCTGGCCTTCCTGATGAAAAGACCAGAGCTCAGTGGAAAATTTTATCTTCAAATACAAGATTCAAGAGAGTCATTAAAAGGTAAACAGAAAAGGAAAAAAAAGAAACGTTATTCAGTAAGGGAAAATTCTTTACATTCCTACATGGGAAGATGATATTTGTGACTCTTGAGAAATGTATCTTTATTATGACATTTAGAAGGGAAATACATAGACACAGGGTGTGGGTATAAGTTGATTTTGATAGGGTGATAAAAAACATAATTAAGTGATGAAAAGGTATTGTAATGGGAGAAGAGGAAAGGAGGCAGAAAACAGTAAATCACTTCACTTCAAGAGACACAAAAAAAATTACATAAAGAAGGGAGGGAGATAAGAATTGTTTGAATCCTACTCTCATCAGATTAGATGCAGAAATCTAACTTGCCCTCTAGGCAATGAGAGGGAAAAGGGGAAAGACAAGGGAAGGGGTTAAGAGAAGGGAGGGCAGATTGAGGGAAGTGGTGGTCAAAACCAAAAATCTAGTGAGGAGGGAAGGGAGAAAGAAGAAAGAAATGCATAAACAGGGGAGGAGGAATAAGATGGAGAGAAAGACACAGATAGTAATCATAACTGTGAATGTGAATGGGATGAACTCTCCCATAAAAGGAAAGTGGATAGCAGAATGGATTAAAAATCATAAACCTACAATATGTTATTTACAAGAAACACATTTGAAACAGAGAAAGGTAAAAGACTGGAATAGAATATATTATGCTTCAGCTAAAGAAAAAAAATGCAGGGGTAGCAATCCTGATCTCAGACAAAGGAAAAGCAAAAATAGTTCTAATAAATAGAGATAAGAAAGGAAACTATATCCTTCTAAAAGGCACCATAGACAGTGATGTTATATCATTATTAAATATATATTAACCAAGTGATATAACATCCAAATTCTTAAAGGAAAAGTTAAGGTAGTTATGGGAAGAAACAGACAACAAAATGATAATAATGGGGGACCTCCCCCACCCCAAACTAGATAAGTCTAACCACACAATCAATTAGAAAGAAGTTAGGGAGATGAATAGAATTTTGGAAAATTTAGATATGATAGACCTCTGGAGAAAATTGAAAAGAAATAGAAAGGAATATGCCTTTTTCTGAGTGGTACATCACACCTCCACAAAAATTGAGTGAGTACTATGGCATAAAAACCTCAAAATCCAAAACAGAAAGGCAGAAATATTAAATGTATCCTTTTTAGATCATGATGCAATGAAAATTATATGTAATAAAGGGCCCTGGAAAGATAGACTAAAATTAATTGGATACTAAATAATCTAATCCTGAAGAATGAGTGAGTCAAAAAACAAATCATAGTAGCAATCAAAGATTTCAACCAAGAGAATGACAGTAATGAGACAAGGTACCAAAATATATGGGATGTAGCAAAAGCAGTTCTTAGGGAAAGTTTTATATCTCTGAATGTTTATGTGAATAAAGTAGAGAAAGAGGAGATTAATGAATTGGGCATGCAACTAAAAAAGGTTGAAAAAGAACAAATTAAAAGTCCTCAATTAAATGCCAAATTAGAAATACTGTAAACCAAAGGTAAGATTAATAAAATTGAAATTAAGAAAACTATTGAACTAATAAATAAAACTAAGAGATGGTTTTATGAAAAAAAAACAATAAAATAGATAAACCTTTGGTTAATTTTATTTAAAAAAAAAAGAAAGAGGAGAATCAAATTACTGGTAACAAAACTGAAAATGGTGAATTCACCACCAATGAAGAGCAAATTAAAACAATATTTGGAAGCTATTTTGCCCAACTATATGCCAATAAATTTGATGATCTTTATGAAATAGATGATTATTTATAAAAATATAAATTGCCCAGATTAACAGAAGAGGAAATAAAATACTTAAATAACCCCATTTTATCAAAATAAATTGAACAAGCCATTGATGAACTCCCGAGGAAAAAATCTCCAGGGCCAGATGGATTTACATGCGAATTCTATCAAACATTTAAAGAACAATTAATTCCAATACTATATAAATTATTTAGGAAAATAGGTAAAGAAGGAGTCTTCCCAAATTCTTTTTATAGTACAAATATGGTGCTGATACCAAAACCAAGAAGAGCCAAAACAGAGAAATAAAATTATAGACCAATTTCTCTAATGAATATAGATGCAAAAATTTTAAACAAAATATTAGCAAATAAATTACAGCAACTTATCACAAGAATAATACACTATGATCAGGTAGGATTTATACCAGGAATACAGGGCTGGTTCAATATTAAGAAAACTATCAGCATAATTCATCATATCAACATCAAAACTAACAGAAACCACATGATCATCTCAATAGATGCAGAAAAAGCTTTTGACAAAATACAATACCCATTTCTTTTGAAAACACTAGAAAGCATAGGGATAAATGGAGTCTTCCTGAAAATAATAAATAACATCTACCTAAAACCTTCAGGAAGCATTATATGTAATGGGGACAAGCTAGAAGCATTTCCAATAAGATCAGGGGTGAAACAAGGATGTGTATTATCACCACTGTTATTCAACATTGTACTGGAAATGTTAGCTTTAGCAAGTGAATTTACCAAACATTTTAGGAACAATTAATTTCAATACTATACAAACTATTTGGAAAATTATGTGGAGTCCTACCAAATTCTTTTTATGACACAAATATAGTGCTGATACCTAAAGCATGAAGAGTCAAACAAAGAAGATTATAGATCAATTTCCCTAACTAATATTAATGTAAAACTTTTAAATAAAATACTTGCAAATAGATTATGCAATTTAACATGAGGATAATAAACAGTGACCACTTAGGATTTATGCCAAAAATATGGCTGGCTCAATATTAGGAAAACTATCAGCATAACTGACTATATCAATAATAAACAAAAATCATATGATTATCTCATTAGATGCAAAAAAAGCTATTTTTTTTTGGTTAGGCAATTGGGGTTAAGTGACTTGCCCAGGGTCACACAGTAAGTGTCAAGTGTTTGGTCTGAGGCTGGATTTGAACTCAGGTCCTGCTGACTTCAGGGCCGGTGCTCTATCCACTGTGCCACTTAGATGCCCCCAGAAAAAGCTTTTGACAAAATACAGGACCCATTCCTATCAAAAATACTAGACAGAATAGGAATAAATGGAGCTTTTCTTAAAATGAGAAGTAGTATCGATCTAAAACCATCAGTAAACTTTATCTATAATGGAGATAAACTAAGATCAGGGGTGAAATAAGGATGCCCATTATCACCACTGTTATTCAATATTGTACTAGAAATGTTAGCTTTAGCAATAAGGGAAGAAAAAGAAGTTAAAAGAATTAGAATAGCAATGAGGAGACAAAACTATCTCTCTTTGCAGATGATATGATGATATATTTGGAGAATCCTAGAGAATCAGCTGAAAAACTACTTGAAACAATTAACAACATTAGCAGATTTTTTTGTAGGATATAAAATAAACTCATATAAATAGTCAGCATTTCTATATATTACCAACAAAGACCAGCAGCAAGATATAGAAAAACAAATTCAATTTAAAACAACTGTAGACAATATAAAATATTTGGATTTTACTTGCCAAGACAAACCCAGTAACTATATGAACACAATTACAAAACACTTTTCACAACAATAAATTTGGATCGAAATATTTGGACAAGATATCAACTGCTTATAGGTAGGCTCAGATAATATAACAAACATTACAATGCTCCTGAAATTAATCTACTTATTCAATGCCATATCAATTAAACTACCAAAATATTATTTCATAGAGCTAGGAAGAATATCAAGTGAATTAATAAAAAAAAAGAAAGGAATGTGGCCTAGCCATAGTAGATTTAAACCTATATTATACAGCATAAATCATCAACACTATTTGGTACCAGCTAAAAATATGGTGGTAGATTAATGGAATAAGTTAGGTTCAAAGGACACAGTAATCAATGACTATTATAATCTATTGTTCCATAAACCCAAAGACTCAAGGTTCTGGTATAAAAATTCACTATTTGACAAAAACTGATGATTAAACTCATAGATAGTATGACAGAAACTAGACATAGACCAACATCTTACACCACATACCAAGATAAAGTCAAATTGGTACATTATTTTGACATAAAGTGTGATACCATAAGCAAATTAGGAGAGCAAGGTGTAGTTTGCCTGTCAGATCTTTGGAGAATTGAAGAATTGTGACCAAACAAGAGAAAAAAAACACTATGAAATTCAAAATGGATAATTTTGATTATATTAAATTTAAAAAAAATACTTTTGCACAAACAAAATCAATGTGTCCAAGATTAGAAGGGAAGCAGAAAGCTTTGAAACAATTTTACAACAATTGTTTTTGATAAAGGCCTCATTTCTCAAATATATAAAGAACTGAGTCAAATTTATAGGGATATAAGTCATATTTCAATTGATAAATGGTACAAGGATATAAACAGGCAGTTTTCAGATGAAGAAATTAAAGCTATCTATAGTTATATGAAAACATGCTCTACATATCTATTGATTACAGAAATGTAAGTTAAAACAAATCTGAGTTGCCACCTCACATGTATCAGATTGACTCTTATGACAGAAAAGAAAAATGGTAAATGTTGGAAAAGATGTGGGAAAATTGGTACACTTATGCATTGTTGGTAGAGTTGTGAACTGATCCAAAGATTCTGCAGAACAATTTTGAACTATGCCCAGAGGGTTGTAAAACTGCATACCCTCTGATCCAACCATTCAGAAGAGCAATTTGAAACTATGCCCAAAGGGCTATTAAACTGTGCATACACTTTGATCCGGTAATACCAGCAATATTTTGTGATTTCTATCTTAAAGCGATCATAAAATGGGAAATTGACCTACATGTTCAAAAATATTTATATCAGCTCTTTTAGTGATGGCAAAGAATTGGGAATTGAGCAAAAATTCATCAATTGGGGAATGATTGAATAATTGTGGTATATGTTTGCATTGAAATACTATTGTGCTATAAGAAATGATAAGCAGGTGAATTTCAGAAGAAGAAAAAAAAGACTTACATGAGTTGAAGTTGAGTGAAGTAAGCAGAAACAGAAGAACATTGTACACAGTAACAGCAAGGTTGTGTGATGATCAACTATGATAGACTTGGCACTTCTAAGCAAATGATCCAAGACAATTCCAAAAGACTCATGAAAGAAAATGCTATCCACATGCAGAGAAAGAACTATAGAGTCTGAATGCAGATCAAAGCTTACTATTTTCACTTTTTTCTTCTTTAACATGATTTTCCCCCTTTGTTCTGATTCTTCTTTCACAATATGGTTAATGTGGAAACGTGTTCAACATGAGTGCATATGTATAAGCTGTGTCAGATTTCTTGCCATCTTGGGGAGGGAGGAGTGAAAGGAGGGGACAGAAAAATTTGGAACTCAAAATCTTATTAACATGAATGTTGAAAATTAATTTACATGTAATTGAAAAAATACTATTAAATACATTATTAAAATATAAAAATATAAGGACTTCTCTTCATCCTGTTTGCAAGATAAACTTTTAAAATTTTTCATCAGGAAATAAAAGTTTTTTCCCTTTCTTATTTTTCTTCTCCAAACTCTTCAATGATAATTTTTAACAGTCTCTTGTCCAATTTACTCCTCATTGAATTACCTTTGCATCGTTCCTTCAAAATTAATTAAACCATTCTCCCAAGTTTGCCTTCCTCTTCTTTCACTCAGTTTCCTACAATGTTACTTTTAAATAATGTCCATAAACTCTTTCTTGTTATTTCTGTAAAAATTGCCCACCCATTTCCCAAATCTTCATATTCCATTTGATTCATAAAAAATACAGTAACAGTGACTATAACCTTTGTAGGAGAGGCTATTGGAAGTGTTATATTTAGAATCTTTAACAATAAATGCCACATAGGGGACTATCTAGACCAAACTGTACCTCAACAGAAATTCCCTCCTTATTGTCCTTGATGACTAGATGAAGATTTCCATCAATTTTGATAAACTATTTCCTTAGTTAAATCATTTTTTCTGATAACTTTAGTTTTTATACTTTTTTATATTGTATCAAGTTCCTATAACAGTTCCTTGCATTACACATACTTCTTCTCAGAGCCTGTCTCATCCCTCTCTTTTATTATAATCATCCTCAAAAGAGAAAAATATCGAAACAATTCATAAGATTACAAGAGGTGCTTTTAAAAAAGTGATTAACAAGACATTAGATAATGCTAAACCCTATTCATATTTTCTCATTTCAATAAGATCTTTAAAATAATCATCCAAACTAATAATAAGAATATCCTTCTTAAAAACACAATGGATTATTCAGGTTTGTATAGAGAATTTTCTACAACAGACCATCTCTTTACAGGTAGGTATATGCCAAAACAATTGATATAAAGAACATAACACGACCTCTATTACTGAGTTGTTGTTGGTTGTTGTTGTTGTTGTTGTTGTTGTTGTTGTTGTTGTTTTGGAGGGGGGAAGTGTATAATTCAGCAGAAGGAATCTCATCTGTGACAGTTTTCCATATCATTGAGAGTCAAAGATATTCCCTCCCTTTACATTTTCTTGTTCTTTACCATCTGGCATCCCCTGGATACATTTCCCAACTACTTTTTTTCCTAGCTTTTGATGTATACTCAATACATTCAATAAACTGCAGGGTCTTTGAGGGCAAGATCTGTGTCTATTTTTATCTTTGTGTACTCAGGGACAAGAACATAGAAGATTATTAAGATAATTTAATTGATTACATAATAAATGAAGATAGAAGCTACACCTCCTAAGTTGGAGTAAAGTACATAATCCTTCCAATGTTTTATCACAATTCTAATTTTGTTCTTAACTCCTTTCCACAAAGAAACATCTAACCCTTTCTTCTTCTCTAAGAAAAAACTGACTGGGACAATGACTTAGGATCCCATCTAGGGATATTGAATAATTACAGCACCTAGGAATTTTGGTTAGTTAAGCTAAATATTTATCCATAAAATTTGTAAAAATGGCTGATAGAAAAGCTTTTTTGAAACAAAAACCTTGTCTTTAAAATGAGAGGATTAGATTAATGTATGTTTAAGAATTTTCACCTCTTAGTTTCTATCAGTCTATATAGGGGAGGTGTATTTGGAAAGTTTGAAAAGTCATTATTCAGAGACAATAGGACACCCCAGAAGGACAGTAATATAATGCATTACCATATATAAATAAAAAATACTTTATATAGTACATGTATAGAAATATACATATATTAAATAAATGTAACATATGCAAAGTAAAACAACAGCAACAGCAACAACAACAACAACAACAATAATAATAATAATAATAAAGTGGGCAGGGAAGTTACCAGGAGGATGTCAAAGAAGTCATCCATAGGAAATAATGAAATGACTCTTGAATGCAGCAAAGACAAAAGCCATATGAAATGTAATGTCATGGAAGGGAACAGCAAATAGTTAAATTTAACTAAAATATAGGAAGAACAGGACATGAGGAATGAAATATGAAATGTCTAGAAAGTTAGAGTATACCTATATTGACAAATGTATTTTTTTTGGAATTGAAGAAGAGTTTAAAGGTATCATAGGAAGTGGAAGCTGCACAGGATGTGGGAAAACTAGGAATTCTAGAGACACATGTATATGAAAATGTGTCAGTCCAATGGCTAGACAATTGCAAAGGAAGTGGGCTGCTACCAAAATAAGACATAATTATGAGCTGCTGAAGCTTTTCTTGGCCTCTATAGGCCCCTGTTGTGGGTGAAATGCATGTGATATTCATCCTATACACAACACAGCAAAAAATGTCAGGCAAGAGAGAATTAATTTGATCCACTCTGGCAGTTTTAAAGATGCAGTCTTGTGAGGGATTGTCTGATGCTGGCTACGTGCCACGTGGGGGTTGTGGCAAGATGGGGCAGGGACAAGATATTAGGAAGTAACTGGAGCTCACGATCCCGAGGCAGGGGGCTGTGCCATGTGGAGTTATGGTGAACTGGGGTAGGAACAGGATACGGGGAAGTAGGTGGAGCATGTGCTCCTCAGGCAGGGGGCTGTGCCACGTGGGAGTGGGACGGCAGAGAACGAGCTCCCTTTGTCTAGTCCTCTCCCTAGGTGCAGCGCTAACCCCAGATGCCTCCTTCCGGTATCCAGGCCTAGCTTCCTGTGTCACGTACTCTCACTTTGTGCAGCGCTAACCCCAGATGCCTCCTTCCGGTATCCAGGCCTAGCTTCCTGTGTCACTAATCTCCCTTTGTGCAGCGCTAACCCCAGACACCTCCTTCCGGTATCTGATCCTACAATCATTCACTGGTAGGCGGGCTGAGGAGGAGGGGCTAGGAAGGTATATAGGGGCGGTAGGGGTCGGAGCTCTCTCTCTCTCGCTCTTGCTCCTGCTCGTGCTTTCCTGCTTGGCTTTGCTGTGATGGCCTCTGAATAAAGTTCGAGTGCTTGCACCTCCCGATCGGCTCGTCTCTGTGTTTATCCGGGTGGGCTCCGAAGACTGGTAAGTATGACCCTGTCAGCCTGCTCCTGTTAGAAGGAGAGTGCACGGCGTGACCAGCACACAGTCTGTTCTAGCTAACCAACTGGAGCCACCACTAACCCACATATAATAGGGGAAAAGAGAGAAGAATGGTGCCTCCTTGATAGGAAATCTGGGTATGCTGTAAAACATTGTTTTCTACCAATTATATCTATACACACACACACACACACACACACACACACACATGTGTATATATAAATATACATATATACAAACATATACATTATTTACATGAGTGTATATATGCATATGTGTGTGTAGAACTGGTCATGAAGAATGAAGTGTCTGGAAATTTAGTATAGGCCTATATTGGCAAAATGGCTGTTGGAAAGTGTAGTTTTTTGTATATATGGACTGAGGGAGAGGGCCTAAGAGAATTTCCAAATTGCCTGTCATGAAGGTGCTTTGTGTGTGCATGTGTGTGTGTTCATGTATGTGCATAGATAGTGTATTTGTATGTACACACGTGACATATGTGTATACACACATGCATACATATGTGTACACATATGTCCATACATATCATTATCAAGGAAATTTAACATTACCCCTCAACACATTCTACAGATTTCCTTCTTAATCTAAGTGCACTAATTCATTAATTTGTTGGTGCAGAAGCTTTTCAATTTTATGTAATGTTATCTTTTTGTTAGGGGGAGGGGTTGCTTCTATTCCCTGTTGGTTAAGAACATGTCACCTACCCAAAACTATGACAAGTAAATGATCTGCTTCTCTTTTAAATTTTATAATGTGATCTTCAATATTAAAGTACCATTAAGATTGTTTTGTGGAATATAATATAAAGTGTTGGTCTGAATTCAACTACTGCCATACTGCTTTCCAGTTTTCCAAGTAGTTTTTGCCAATATAGAAATATTTCATAAACAACATTTTTGTCTTTATCAAATATTGGATTATTAATTCCACTGTTTCTAATTCTCCTGTGTCTAGTTTGTTCCACTGATTTACTTTCTATATTTTTCAACCTATTCCATCTGATTTTGATCACTGTTGCTTTATAATATATTTTGAATTCTGAAATCATTATTTTACCTCTTCCTTATCTCTTTTCTTTATTTCCCTTGATAATGTACATCTTTTACTTTTCAAAATGAATTTTGTAATTTATTGAATTCTGTAACTTATTCCTTTAAAAATTTGATTAGCATAGCATTGAAAATATACATTAACTTGTATCATAATGATATTTTTCTCATATTGACTCAACGCATCCATAAGCATTGAATAATCCCCTATTAAAGCTTTACTCTATTTTTTAAAATTAATTTATTTAGTATTTTATTTTCCCCAGTTACATGTAAAAACAATTTAAACATTCATTTTTAAAACTTTGAGTTACAAATTTTCATCCTTCCTCCCTCACTATACCCCTTTTTGAGAAGGCAAACAATTCAATATAGGTTATGCATGGTGTAATCATACATAACATAGTCATAATGGTCATGTTGTGAAAGAAAACATAGACAAAAAAATGTAAGAAAAATAAAGAAAGTAAAAAAGTACGCTTCAATCTTTATTCAGACACCATTGGTTCTTTCTCTGGGGGTCGCACTTTTCATTATAAGTCCTTCATAGTTGTCTTGGTTCAATACCTTGCTGAGAATAGCCAAGTCATTCACAGCTGACATTACAATATTACTGATACTTTGTACACAGTTCATTTCACTTTTACATTAGCTCATGTAAGTCTTTCCAGGTTTTTCTGAGAACATCCTACTCATCATTTCTTACAGTACAGTAGTATTCCATCATAATCACCTACCACAATTTGTTCAGCCATTCCCTAATTGATGGGCATTCCATCAATTTCCAATTCTTTGCCACCAGAAAAGAGCTGCCATAAATATTTTTGTATGTTTAGGTCCCTTTCTTTTTCTTTTTTTTTAATCTCTTTTGGGATACAGATCTAGTAGTGGTATTGCTAGATCAAAGGGTAGGCCCAGTTTTATAGCCCTTTGGGCATAGTTCCAAAGTGCTCTATGGAATGGTTTAATCCACCACTGCATTAATGTCCCACTCTTCGAAAATCATTGTCATTTACCTTTTCTGTCCTATTAGCCAGTATAATAGATATGAAGAATACCTCAGAGTGGTTTTAATTTGCATTTCTCCAATCAATAGTGAGTTAGAACATTCTTTCTTTTTTTTAATATGGCCATAAATAACTTTAATTACTTCATCTGAAATTGTCATATTTTGATCATTTATCAATTGGGGAATGACTCTCATTTTTATAAATTTGATTTAGTTCTCTATATGTTTGAGAAATGAGCCCTTTATCACAGAAACTTGCTTTAATTTTTTTTCAAACTTATTATTGATAACTATATTGCACTCCATCCTATCCCCCCATTTATTCCATTCTCTCTCTGTTTCACCTTGTCATTCCTCAAAAGTGTTTTGCTTCTGACTACCCCCTTCCCCAATCTGCCCTCCCTTCTAGCACCTCCCCCTTTATCTTATCCCTTTCTCCCCCTACTTTCCTGCAGTATAAGGTAACTTCTATATCCAATTGAGTGTACCTGTTATTTCCACTTTGAGCTGATTCTGATGAGAGTAAAGTTTATTCACTCCCCTTCTGACCTCCCCTATCTTCCCCTCCACTGTAAAAGATTTTTCTCACCTCTTTTATATGAGATAATTTATCCCATTCTACCTCTCCCTTTCCATTTCTCTTAGTACATTCCTCTCTCACCTCTTTACTTTATTTTTTAGATAACATCCCTTCATATTCAACCCACACCTGTGCCCTCTATCTATATGTACTCCTAACTGCCCTAATAATGAGAGATTTCTGATGAGTTACAAATATATCTTCCCATGTAGGAATGTAAACAATTTAACTTTATTAAGTCCCTCATGATTTCCCTTTCCTGTTTACCTTCTTATGCTTCTTCTGTGTCTTGTATTTGAAAATAAAATTTTCTATTCAGCTCTGGTCTTTTCATCAAAAATGCTTGCAAGTCCTCTATTTCATTGAATGTCCACTTTTCCACTGAAGGATTATACTCAGTTTTGCTGGGTAGGTGATTCTTGGTTTTAATCCAAGTTCCTTTGCCCTTCAAAAGATCATATTCCAAGCCATCAGATCCTTTAATGTGGAAGTTACTAAATCTTGTGTTATCCGGACCGTGTTTCCACAATATTTGAATCGTTTCTTTCTGGCTGCTTGCATTATTTTCTCCTTGACCTGGGATCTCTAGAATTTGGCTATAATATTCCTAGGAATTTTCATTTTGGGATCTCTTTCAGGAGGTGATTGGTAGATTCCTTCAATTTCTATTTTACCCTCTGATTCTAGAATAACAGGGCATTTTTCTTTTATAATTTCTTGAAAGATGATGTCTAGTCTTTTTTTTTTAATTGTGGCTTTCAGGGAATCCAATAATTTTTAAATTATCTGTCCTGGAATTATTTTCCAGGTCAGTTGTTTTACAAATGAGTTTTTTTCACATTGTCTCCTATTTTTTCATCCTTTTGGTTTTATTTTATTTTTTCTTGATTTCTCATAAAGTTATTAGCTTTCGCTTGTTCCATTCTAATTTTTTTTACTTTTTTGTTTATTTTTAGTTTTCAACATTTACTTCCACAAGATTTTGAGTTCCAAATTTTCACCCTATCTCCCCCTCCCCCGCCCCACGATGGCATGCCCTCTGAATCTCCCTTCCCCTAGTCTGCTTTCCCTGCTATCTCTCCCCCCTTCCCCTTCTATTTTCCTGTAGTGCAGGATAGATTTCTGCATCCCATTTCCTGTATTTCTTATTTCCTAGTTGCATGTGAAAACTTTTTTGTAAACATGTGTTTTTTTAAACTTTGGGTTCCAAATTTTCTCCCTTCCTCCCTCCCCACCCACCCTCACTGAAAAGGCAAGCAACTCAATATAGGTTATACATGTACAGTTATGCAAAACACTTCCACAATAGACATGCTGTGAAAAACTAACTCTATTTCCCTTAATCCTATCCTGCCCCCCCATTTATTCTATTCTTTCTTTTGACCCTGTCCCTCCTCAAACAATTGAGTGTGTATGTTATACCCTCCTTAAGTCAAATCCTATGAGAATAAGATTCACTCATTTCCTCTCACCTTCCCCCGGTTACCCTCCACTGTAAGAGTCTTTTCTTTTCTACTTTTTGTGAGATAATTTACCCAGTTCTACCTTTCCCTTTCTCCTTCTCCTAGTATAATCCTCTCTCTCCCCTTAATTTTGTTCTCCATATATGACCCCTTCATCTTCAATTCACCCTGGGCCCTCTATCTATCTATCTATCTATCTATCTATCTATCTATCTATCTATCTAT
>NW_020954619.1:25365129-25433191 GCF_900497805.2 Vombatus ursinus
TATCTATCTATCTATCTATCTATCTATCTATCTATCTATCTATCTATACATACATATAATTTTTTCCCTCCAACTACCCTAATACTGACAAAGGTCTCATGAGTTACAAATATCATCTTTCCATGCAGGAATGTAAACAGTTCAACCTTAATAAGTCTCTTGTGATTTCTCTTTCCTGTTTACCTCTTCATTTTCCATTTGAGTCTTGAATTGGAAAGTCAAATTTTCTATTCAGCTATGGTCTTTTCATCAAGAATGCTTGAAAGTCCTCTATTTCACTGAATGACCAATTTTTTCCCCTGAAGAATGATACTCAGTTTTGCTGGGTAGCTGATTCTTGGTTGTAATCCTATCTCTTTTGCCCTCCGGAATATTATATTCCATGCCCTTCAGTCCCTTAATGTAGAAGCAGCTAAATCTTATGTTATCCTGATTGTGTTTCCACAATACCGGAATTGTTTCTTTCTAGCTGCTTGGAATGTTTTCTCCTTGACCTGGGAACTCTGGAATTTGGCTACAATATTCCTAGGAGTTTTCCTTTGGGGATCTCTTTCAGGAGGAGATTGGTGGATTCTTTCAATTTCTATTTTACCCTCTGCTTCTAAAATATGAGGGCAGTTTTCCTGGATAATTTCTTGAAAGATGCTATCTAGGCTCTTTTTTTGATCATGGCTTTCAGATAGTCCAATAATTTTTAAATTCTCTCTCCTGGATCTATTTTCCAGGTCGCTTGTTTTTCCAATGAGATATTTCACATTGTTTTCTAATTTTTCATTCTTTTGGATTTGTTTTACAGTGTCTTGATTTCTCATAAAGTCACTAGCTTCCAACTGTTCTATTCTAATTTTTAAGGAAGTATTTTCTTCTGTAAGCTTTTGGACTTCCTTTTCCATTTGGCCACTTTTGCCTTTTAGGGCATTCTTCTCCTCATTGTCTTTTTGGGCCTCTTTTGCCATTTGGGTTAGGTTATTTTTTAAGGTGTTATTTTCTTCAGTATTTTTTGGGTCTCCTTTAGCAAGCTGTTAACTTGCTTTTCATGATTTTCTCGCTTCACTTTCATTTTTCTTCCCAGTTTTTCCTCTACTTCTCTTACTTGCTTCTCACACTCCCTTTTGAGCTCTTCCAAGGCCTGGGACTGATTCATATTTTTCTTGGAAGTTTTGGATGTAGGAGCTTTGACTTTGTTTTCTTCATCTGGTTGTATGTTTTGATCTTCTTTGTCACCAAAGTAAGATAATATAATCTAACTCTTTTTGCACTGCTTACTCATGATCCCAACCAATTACTTGAGTTTTAAACTCTTTGTTAAGGTAAGAGTCTGTTTCCAATGTGAAGAGTGTACTGTCCCAAGCTTTGGGGGTTTGTACAGCTGTTTCCAGAGGGACCTGAAAAGTGTCAGTTCTTCCAAGGTGCTATGATAAGGGGTGAGGTGTTTCCTCTCCACAGCTACAACAAGCTCCACCATGCCAGTGCTCCTCCTCGCCCCAGGACCGCCCCTCAGAACTGTGACCCAGAGCCAAGCACTGGGAAAGCAAGAGATTCCTGCCTCAGCCCTAGCAAAGAGATCCTTGCAATCCCCATCTGATCAGCCACTCAATTCCCCCTCAGTCTGTGGGCTGGAAGCTTAGAATCCAGTCACTGCCCTTGGGGCGGCTGAGATCTAGCTTCTTCTCTCACAGTAGTAACAGACTTTTCCCACTGACCTTCTAAGTTGTCTTTGGTGTTCATGGGTTGAGAAGTCTGGAAACCGCCACAGCTACCTATGATTCAACCCTCTGAGGCCTACTCCAGGGTTGCTGCGGCCTACACGCCCACGCCAAACTGTGCTCCTCTCCCAGCCCAGCATAACATACCTTCCCGATCAGCCATCCAGGTTGTCTTGAGCTGGAAATTTGTTTTACTCTGTTTTTTTGTGGGTTCTGCTGTTTTAGAATTTGTTTAGAGCCATATTTTGTAGGTATTTGGAGGGGTTAGGGAGGGAGCTCTAGCAAGTCACTGCTTTCCCTCTGCCATCTTGGCTCCGCCCCCCATTCTAATTTTTAAGGAATTATTTTCTTCAGTGAGCTTTTGGACCTCTCTTTCCATTTGGTCAATTCTGCTTTTCAAAGTGTTCTTCTTGTCATTGGCCTTTTGTACATCTTTTATTATTTATCCTAGTTTGTTTTTTAAGGCCTTATTTTCTTCAGTATTTTTTTTTGTGTTCTTTACCAAGCTATTGATTCATTTTTCATTATTTTATTGCATCATTCTCATTTCTCTTCCAAATTTTTCCTATACTTCCACTACTTGATTTTCCAAATCCTTTTTGAGCTCTTCCACGGACTGAGATCAATCCATATTTTTCCTGGAGACTTTGGACATAATAACTATTACTTTGTTATCTTCTTCTGAGTGTGCATTTTGATCTTCCTTGTCACCATAGTAACTTTCTATGGTCAGAAGTTGTTTTTTTTTCTGTTGTTTGCTCTTTTTCCCAGCCTATTACTTGACTTTTAATAAAGAAGAGCTTGGCTTCCATGGTGGAGGGTGCACTATCCCAAGTGTCAGGAGTTTGGTGTAGCTGTTTTCAAGGATTTTTCTAGGGACCTCTAAGTTTTCAGTTCTTCCAAGATGGAATGATCTAAGGAGAAGTGTTTACTACTTTCCTAGACTATGCTCTGGTCTGTGGGTAAGCACAAGCACTCTTTTCTGTCCTGAACTGTGAGGAGGGTCCCTGCTCCTCTTTGGCCACAAGCTCTGGTCTGCTATTGCTCCTCCTCACCTTGGAACTGCCACCCAGGATTGCAACCTGAATCTGAATATGGGCAAAGCATTAGAATCCTGCCTCAGTGCTATCAAAGGGGCTCCTGTAATCTTCTTCTGACCAGTTGTTTGACCCCCTTAACATCTGTGGACTGAGAGCTCTGAAAGTAACTGCTGCTGCTGATTCAGTGGCTCCAAAGGCCTGCTCCTGGTTTGCTGGGGTCTCCACTGGCATAGCCTGAACTGGACTGCAGTCCTCTCTTACCCTGGTGCAACACACCTTTCCTGCCAACCTTCTAAGTTGTCTTGGGCTGGAAAATTGTTTCCCTCAATCTTTTTGTGGGCTCTGATACTCTAGAATTTCTTTAAATCATTATTTAAAGGTATCTAGAGGGGGTTGGGGGGGAGAGCTCAGGAGAGTCCCTGCCTTTACACTGCCATCTTGGCTCTGCCTCCCTTCTATTTCAATTCATTTTTTGCGGTTAATTTCTTGGTGCTCACCCTGCATCTCTCTCTCTCTCTCTCTCTCTCTCTCTCTATCTATCTATCTATCTTTACTGGAATCATTCATATATGTAGATATGTGTGTTAATAGCATTGTATTTTTTAGAGCTTCCCACAACTCCTGATCTGATTTCTTATTTGGAACTTTTTGAAATATAATCCTTCCTTTCCTTTCTCTCTGAAACTTTTAAAATATGCCCGCCAAGTGTTACGTATAGTCAGAAGAAGATCTTGGATTCAAACCCAGGTATTTTGGTTACAAATATAACCCTCTTGTCACCACATGTAGAGAATTCATTAGAAGTAACTCTTTTGGTCCCTGGGACCTCACTTACAATCTTTACAAATTGGTAAAAACTGCCTGAATTTGCACTTTACTGACATGGTCTTGGACAATCCAGGGTCACATCCATGTGGTCCTCTGTAATCAGATTTAATGTTATCTTTGAAAATGTTGCATTGTATTATTACGAGCATATTATGGTTTTTCTTGCACAAGATATAGTGACTGTAATTAAATGTGATTAAGAACTTAATCTCATTTAATTGGATAGAATAGCTATAAAAATTTAATTAAATATTCTGAAAAATAACACTAAAGTCTTCACATAAAGACTCTTAAAATCTGGTTCAGTGTCCTTCTCACCTGACCTTTCTATGTTCCTCAAAAGAATTCATTTTACATCCTTTAAATACCTAAGATAAAAGTTGTTCCTTCCTCCCTCTCCCTTTTAAACACAGACAACCTGCTTCTTGCTTCCTTCCCTACACTCACCCTCTTCATTTTCTACCATTTCTTTTAGAAATGCTTCATTATTTGATTCTTTCATTTTTTCTCATAGTTACTTCCCCATAGATCTTACCCTAACAAAACCTTCCCTCTAAACAACAAAAAAAAAAAAGGTCGAGCAAAATAGACAAAATCACCATATCTGTCACCATTTGCAAAATTCCAACCCTACAGTACCCTATTTCTCTATCAAGAAGACAGAAGCCCCTAAGATAAGAAGTTTACATTAATAATAATAATAATAATGGTAATGATAATGATGATGATGATGATGATGATGATGATAACAATGACATTGAGACCAATGATTACTGTTTGTATAGTGCTTGCTCTGTGCTAGGTACTGGGCTAAACATTTTATAATTATTATCTCATTTGATTATTACAAAAACTCTAGGAGATAGGTTCTATTATCCCTATTTTACAGATGAAGAAACTGAGGCAAAGAAGGGTAAGCCAAGAAGACAATTTGGAGGCCACTTGATTCAATCTCTTTATCTTATAGCTAAGGAAACTGAAGCTCTGGGAGTTTAAGGGACTTTCTCAAATCCCAAGGTAGTGAGGCTCAGAGGAACATTTGTAACCCAAGACCTTCAGCTTAAGAGTCAGTGTTGTTTTCTTATACTACCTGTTTACTATCTATTATTGAGGATAAAAAATGGTCATTGCAATAAATCTGGGTTTAGCTGTCATTTAGTCTCATGTTTTTTGTTTACATCATTTTAATTATATATCTTTAAGTAGATATACATATACATAAACATATGGATTTAGATATAGTACTTTTCTTGATCTGTTTTCTTTATGAACATTTATACAAGTTTTTAAATGCTAATTGGAATATTTTCCTCTGTTGTTATTGTTATAGTTTTAGTTGTCATTATTCTGTCATGTTTGACTCTTCATGACTCTGTTGATCTCCAACCATGGGGTTTTCTTGACAAATATACTGAAGTTATTTGACATTTCCTTCTCTAGTGGATCATTGATCCATGGGCAAACAGAGGTTAAGTGACTTACTGAGGCCACACAGCTAGGAAGTTTCTGAGGCTGCATTTGAACTTGGGTTTTCCTGACCAAGCCCAGCACTCTATCCACTGCACCACCTATCAGTTCTTATATACAAATAATATTTCGTTGTTAGTTCTTATAATACTATAATATTTCATCATATTCATAGGCCATAATTTGTTTAGCCAGTGTTTTGATACCACATTTGTTGCTACAAATGGTTTGGTATATATAAGATCTTTATTTTATTTTCATCCTCCATGGATCATGTGCCCCAAATTTTTTCCCTGCTTCCATGTTTTTCTTTAAGGGGGGATGGCTCTTTTGGAGTGCAAATTTAAAATGGGTTCATTGATAATGCCACAAGTGTCAAAGAAAGGGCTGGACCATGCTTAGCATACAGGATTTCTTTAGTCCTAAAAGAAAATTAGGTCCTTAGAGAATGGTGCCTAGGAGCTCTATGATGGAAGGAATTGAAAAAAACCACAGTTTGCCCTGTAGAAGTGACCAAAGTAATTTGATCAACATTAATTTTCCCTATTTGTCTCCTATGCTGATGAGTTAATCTATTTGTATTACTTCCCAAATGAGTAAACAAAAGGATTGACTTTGGTAAAGGGGTATTGTTGACTCTTTCAAATGTGTTGTTCCCCTGAGGAAAGAAGTTGGAGTCTTTTAAGGACAGTTCCAGGCTTAATCAAGTAGACTTATACTGTATGAATTAGTCCTCAAAACAAATGGGTAATAGCTCTCTTAGACTGCATTTTCATGACTATTCAGGCACTGAATGTCCTAAGCATTCATTCAGGTAATCTAGAGTAATCAATGAAATTCAGGATTTGTGGGTTAAGAACAACACTCAGAGTTAAACCCAGAATTTGAATCAAGAGCCTCACTACCTTGGGATTTGAGAAAGTCCCTTAAACTCCCTGAGCTTCAATTTTCTTAGTTATAAGATAAAGAGATTGGATCAAGAGCTATAAGAAGAGAGAGGAATAGGAGTTAAAATGAAAAGGTTACTAGGTGAGTTCTATACAGTGACCTGAATAGCCTACGGAAAAGAGTGAATTTCTTACATACAAATCTTGCATGATTCTGAATTTCAGTTTTGGATAATGGTATACATCAAAATGTCCCAACCTAAATGTTTACTGGTAGAACCATAGTTGTGAAAGTGAAAAGTACTGGTGAAGAGTAATAATAAAGGGGAAAAAGTTGATGTTATGGGGGGAAAAAGTTAAGAATAGAAGAGGGTTTAAGGGGGAAAAAAGGACAAAACCTCTTTTTCCTCTTTGTGTCTGTTACTTCATATTTCAACTGAAATGATTGGGCACATAGCATGTCCCTTAAAAAACACTTGTTGATTGATTGATAAATGATTTCATTATAAGGGAAATTCTTCAAGCAAAAAATGGAATGACTTCTCCAGTGTGTTGAAGACAGAATTCTTCTTATGGTATGGGTTGAACTAGGTGGACTCTCACATACTTTCTTACTCTGAGATTCTGGAATTTTGTGATCCTGTCATTCAAGATGTACATGTAGAAATATTGAAGTTGCATTATGCCTGTTAATGACAAGAAAATGTTAGGAGAGGGGGAATGAAAGAGAAGATATTTTATGTACCTAAAGGTCCTTGATATGAAAAAGGGATAAAGCTTGCTCTCTTGGCCCAGAGGGGACAACTCAGATAAATAGATACACATTCAAAAGATTCAGTTTTGAACTGATTTAAACAAATTTCCCAACAACTCTATGTGCTGTTCCTCAAACTAGGCACTTCATCTCCTTCTGCTGTACCTTTGCCTAGACTTTTCCCTATGTTTGGAATGTACCTCACTTTCACCTCTAGGACATTAGATTTCTTTACCTTAGATGGGAATGTTCTAGCAGATGAGATGACTGGGGAAGATGTTCTGCAAAAGTCATCACTTGACTGAGATGTTAAAGGACATCAGAGATGCCAAATGTTTGGAATAGCTAGTGCAAAAGCATGAAACTGGGTACTATGTCATAGGCAGTAGTGTAGACCAGTATAGGTAAATTATAAAAATCCATAGAGGACAGTAAGGTATAAAAAGACTGCAGAAATTTGAAGGGATCAGGTTTTGAATAGCTTTGAAAAAACAAAATGACTTTACTGGATTCTATAGTTAAAAGAGACCCACTGGAATTTATTGCAGGTAGAGGGAGGGAAAGGATTCATGTGGTTAGTGGGGACCACAAGGTTACTCTTTAGGAAAATAATTTTGACAGTTATGGAGACCATTTTATTGAGTATGATCAGACCTGCACTTAGGAAACCAAATAAACCCACAAACTAGTGGCTAGAGAATGAGTTATTACCCAAATCATCATATGCAGTTTAATGTATAGTTCATCCACAAGAGCATCTGTCTAGCAAGCTGAAAAATCATATAGCACTTTCAGTGATCCTTAAGTTGTTTGCTGCTACCACATCCCATCATCATCCTAGTGATATTATATTTCCAGAAGTTAGTGAACATCATGTTTCTTCAAAGAATTGAAAGGTTGATAGACCTAAATAGTAATGAAGACATATATGATGGATATGAGCAAGTTATTAAATGATCAAAAATGAAGTGGTAAAAAGAGCTCATCATGTGTAAAAGAAAATGGCCAGTTCATATGGCTAGAGTAAAACATAACAAATGGACAGATATCCCTTTACTCTACTAATATCTCTGAAATTTGGACCTATGGATATAAGCTACAGGTAAATAAAAGCCATGGAGAAGATCATAGAGAAGGAATGGCATAAGCTCTGTACTCTATAAGATGGCTCTTCCCTCCATATAATAGATACATATGTGTATCTGTGTATACCTAGATAGATGTACACATATAAGTATATAGATATATGTGTATGTGTACATAAATGTATGTATATCTTTTGACTTTCCATTTTGTAGGCCACTACGTTCTGTTAAGTATTGTTTTACCTATGCTATAAATATGATTTTTCTTTCTCCTGAATTTTCTCTTTCATGCTATCATTCTTACCTTCTTCAAGTAAGGCAACATCCAGAGGTGGACATAATATATTCTGGAAGCTAGAACCATTATTACCAGAGGAGAGATAAGAGTAAACCTGGCTATTTTTATACAGAGTCTTTAATCTTTCTAACCGATATGTTAAAGGTCTAATGCCCTATGTCCCCGTTACTCTTAGCTGCAGTAGCCAAGGCTTTTCTTTTATCTGGACATACACAGAATACTTCTATTAACAGTTGTCATTCAGAAAACAAACACCCATCCCCTTCTTTCTATTTATCCATCCACCACCCTAGTTAAAATCTTCATGAGTTCTTTTCTGGGTTACTTCAATTGCCTCCGAATTATACTCATGTCCAAACTTTCTCCTTACCAGTCTACTCTGCAAATAGCTAACATATTTATATTCCTAATACACAGGACTAACCATGTCAATCTTTCTATCAAGAAGCTTCAGTGGTTGCCTTTTTGTTCTAGGAAAGAATGTAAACTCCTCTGTCAGTTAAAATCCTATGCAGCTTGCCTCTATTCTATCTCTATTCTGATCATATATTACTCCCCATCACCCACTTTACATTTATGCAAATTAATTAAATATTAATTATATATGTCTGTATCTACATATATTCACACATATATAGATGATATATGCACATTTATACACATACATCATATATAATAGACACATTCATGTAAGTATATATATATATACATAATTACTTGTGGGGGTGGGAGAATATCTGTTAAATTGCCCCTGATATAATGTAAGCTACTTGAAGTCAAGGGCTATTTAATTTTTGTCTTTGCACTCTTGAAGTCTAACATATTGCCTGACCTGTAATAAATGCTTGTTGAAATCAAACAGACAAAAGGCAATGGCATATATCATCTTCCCTTTGCTATTCTTTCTCTTGCTGATCTGAATCCACCCCTGCTTCCCTCATATAATCAGTGTACCTATACTTGATCACTATGGCTCCTACTCTAATCTTACAAGGAACTCCTGCTTACCTTCTTTCATGGAAAGGCCAAATCCGTATTGTTATGCTGTTGAAATAAGATAATCTACATAATGCAATTTGTAGACTCTATAGTTCTATATTAATGTCAATTATCATCACCATTAGTAGCTGTCTCAGGACCTATTTCCATTCTGTATTCTCTTTTAAGATTGTGCTTAATGGTCCCAGAACTTATTTTCTTTTCTGAACTCTTTACCAGGGACATAGTTAAACATAACAAGTAAGTTTTAAATGCTGAGAGGCATACTATCTTCATAAGACCTCTAAGCTTGGTTCTTTCCTTTGCAGTTTTCAGATCTCAACTACACTTTAAACTCATAACATCCAATGGAGGTAGCCCATCTTTTTATACTTGTCAAGGTGCAGAAATGGATTAATTGTCCAACCCCCATCTAAACCTATGAAGTTTCCCTCTGCCCTACTGGCAACAGAGAGACCAAAGAACACTATTTTTTAAATAAAAATATTTATTTATTCTTTTTTAGCCCTTAATTCTTTCCCTTTCCCTACACCTTCCACTACTCAATAAAAAGGCAAGAAAAACAAAATCTGTTACAAATACTTATATCATATAAATTAATTTTCTGCAAGTCATGATTATATAAAAAAGCAAGAAAAAAAGAAAGAGAAAGCATATATTTCAATATACACACTGAGTCCATAATTTCTCTATTGATAATTTTTTTTGTTTTGTTATGAGTTTTGTCATAAGATCTTTGAAAGTGTGGTAGGTCATTATGTTGATCAGAGTTGCTGTCTTTCAAAGTTGTTTATTTTAATAATATTGATGATACTGTATAGATTGTTCTTCTGGTTCTATTTATTTCACATTTCATCACTTCCTATAGGTCTTTCAAGGTTTTTTTTTTTTTTTCCTGAAACTATACCTTTCAACTTAGAGCACAACTGTATTCCTTCATGTTCATATCTTGTCAAACAACTTGTTCAGCCATTCCCTAATCTATGGGAATACCCCATTTCTAATTATTTGCTACCACAAAAAGAGCTGCTATAAATATTTTTGCACACATTTGATATTTCCTTCTTCTTTGATCTCTTTAGGGAATAGACTTCATAGCTGTACTGCTGAGTCAAAGTGGATACATAGTTTAGCGATCATTTCAGCATAGTTTCAAAGTGCTTTCCAAAGTGTTTGGACCAATTTCATAGACTAACAGCAATGCATTAGTGTTCCTCTTTCCCCATATCTCCTCAAGCTTTTGTAATTTTCCTTTTTTTCTCTTCTTAGTCATTTTGATGACTATGAGGTAGTAACTCAAAGTTGTTTTAATTTGCATTTCTATTATTATTAGTGACTTAGAGGAATTTTTCATATGGCTTTTGTTAGCTTGGATTTCTTCATCTAAAAAGATCCCATTGTCCTTTGACCATTTATCCACAGGGAAATAGTTTATATTCTTATAGATTTAACTCAGTTTCCTATATATTTTAGAAAAAAAATAAATCTTATTTAAAAAGAAACCTTGCTGCAAAGAGTTTTTTTTCTTTTGCTATTTTTCTTTCAAATTTAGCTGCATTGGTTTTGTTCAAGCAAAAAAAAATATATTATATAATCTAAATAAGCTATGGTTCCATCTATGAAGCTTTTTTATGTCTTGTTTGGTAATGACATATTACCCTATCCAAAGACCTAACAATTAATTGCTTTCATGCTTCATTAATTTGCTTATGATATCACCCTTTATGTAGAAATCATGCACCCACTTTAAGCTTATCTTGGTATATAGCATGATATGTTGGTATATGCCTAGTTTCTGCAGGACTATTTTCCACTTTTCCCAGAAGTTTTGTCAAATAATGAGTTTTTAACCTAATAGCTGGCCTTTTTGTGTTTATCCAACATTAGGTTATTGTGGTCATTTACTTCTTTATATTGTATACCTAATTTATTCCACTGATGAACTTCTTTATTTCTTAACCAGAACCAAACTGTTTTGATGATTTCAACTTTTTAGTATAATTTAATATCTGGTACTGCTAGGCTCCTTTCTTTCCCATTAAAAAAATGATTCCCTTGATATTCTTCACTATTTGTCCCCTCCAGAAGAATTGTTATTATTTTTTCCAGCTTTATAAGGTAATTACTTGGTAGTTTCATTGATGTAACATTGAATAAGTAAATTAATTTAGGTAGTACTATCTATTTTATTTTATTGGTTCAGTCTGTTTATAGAAATGAATGCTTTTCTGATTATTTAAATCTGTCTTTATTGTGTAAGTGTTTTGTTTTAATTGTGTCCATATAGTTCCTGTGTATTGGCAGATACACTCCCAAATATTTTGTATTATCTGTAGTTATTTTAAATGGAAGTTCTATTTCTATCCCTTCTTACTCAATTTTGTTGGTAATATGCTGAAGTGCTGATGATTTGTGTGGATATATATTTATATCCTGAAAGTCATCTGAAAGTTGTTTATTGCTTCACCTGGTTTTTAAGTTGATTCTCTAGGGTTCTCTAAGTATATCAGGTATCCTGCAAAAACTTGTTTCCCCTTTGCCTGTGCTTATTCACTTCAATTTCTTATTCTTATCTTATTACTATAACTAGTATTTCTAGTATAATATTCAATGATAATGGTGACAATGAATATCATTACCATACCCATGATCATATTAGAATAACCTTTAGCTAATCTTCATTATAGGTAATTCTTGCTCCTGGTTTAGATTAATATAATTTATCATTTTAAGAAAACCTCCATTTATTCCTATCATTTCTGGTGTTTTGTTTTTTTAAACCTGAATGGTATCGCATTTTTCAAATTTATCATGTATTTTAACATTATTTTCTTTTTAAATTAAGTTCCAAAAGCTGTTGCTCCTCTCATCCACCCATCCCCACCCACTGAAAATACAACCAAAATGATTTTAGTTTTGTACAGGAATTCATGCAAAATATATTTCCATATTAGGAATGTCATGAAAAAGCAAAAAAAAGTAAGCAAGAAAATTTTATTTCAGTTTTCACTCAGAGTTCATCAATTCTCTTTCAAAAGATGGGTAGCACTTTTTTTCATCATGAGTCACATAGAATTTTATATCTCAGAGTAACTAAGTTTTTAATAGTTAATTATAATTACAATAATCTACCACTTTTTTAAATGTCATTTTGAGTCATTTCATACAAGTATTGCCATGTGTTGTTTGTTTTCTGAAATGACCCCCTTGTCATTTCATTATTATTATTATTATTAATTTAGTTATTTACTTTTCAACATTCACTTCCACAAGATTTTGAGTTCCAAATTTTCTCCCCATCTCTCCTCTCCTCCTGCACCAATAGGACATGCATTCTGAATACACTTCCCCCAATCTGCCCTCCCTTCTATCACATGCCCCCTTCTCTTATACCTTTCCCCTTCTATTTTCCTGTAGGGCAGTATATATTTCTATACTCCTTTGACTGTATATCATATTTCCCAGTTGCATATAAAAACAATTTTTAACATTCATTTTTAAAAGTTTGAGTTTCAAATTCTCTCCCTTACTCCCTCCTCACCCACCCTCATTGAGAGGGCAAGCAATTTGATATAGGTTATACTTGTGTAGTCATGCAAAACACTCCCATAATAGTCATGTTGAGAAATACTAACTATATTTCCTTCCATCATATCCCCCCCATTTATTTTGTTCTCTCTTTTGATCCTGTCCCTCCTCAAAAGTGTTTACTTCTGATTACCCCCTCCCCTAATCTGCCCTCTCTTCTGCCCCTCCCCCCATGCCCTTGCCCCCTATTTTCCTATAGGATAAGATAGATTTCCATACCCAATTAAGAGTGTATGTTATTCTCCACTTAAGCCAAATCTGATGAGATTAAGATTCACTCATTTCTTCTCACCTCTCCCCACTCCCCTCCACTATAAAAATATTTTTCTTACCTCTTTTATGTGAGATAATTTACTCCATTCTGCCTCTCCCTTTCTCCTTCTCTCAGTATAATCTTCTCTCACCCCTTAAATTTTATTTTTTAGATACCATCCCTTTATATTCAACTCACCTAGTGCTCTCTCTCTCTGTCTCTCTCTCTCTGTCTCTCTCTCTTTCTCTCCACACATGATTTCTCTTTCCTGCTTACCTTTTCATGCTTCTCTTGAGTCTTGTATTTGAAAGTCAAATTTTCTATTCAGTTCTGGTCTCTTCATCAAGAATGCCTGAAAATCCTCTATTTCCTGGAATATCCTTTTTTTCCCTTGAAGGATTATACTCAGTTGTGCTGGGTAGGTGATTCTTGATTTTAATCCTAGTTCCTTTGACCTTTGGAATATCATATTCCAAGCCCTCTGATCTCTTAATGTATAAGCTGCTAAATCTTGTGTTATCCTGATTGTGTTACCACAATACTTGAATTATTTCTTTCTGGCTGCTTGCAATATTTTCTTCTTGGCCTGGGGACTGTGGAAGTTGGCTACAATATTCCTCAGAGTTTTCCTTTGGGGATCTCTTTCAGGAGGTACTCAGTGGATTCTTTCAATTTCAATGTTACCCTCAGGTTCTAGAATACCAGGGCAATTTTCCTTTATAATTTCTTAAAAGATGATGTCTATGCTCTTTTTTTGATAATGGATTTCAGGTAGTCTAATAATTTTAAAATTCTCTCTCCTGGATCTATTTTCCAGGTCAGTTGTTTTTTCCAATGAGATATTTCACATTGTCTTCTACTTTTTCATTCTTTTGGTTTTGCTTTATAATTTCTTGATTTCTAGAAGAGTCATGAGCTTCTATTTGCTCCATTCTAATATTTAAGCAATTATTTTCTTCAATTAACTTTTGGATCTCTTTTTCCATTTGGTCAATTCTGCTTTTTAAGGCAGAATTCTCTAGAATTTTCGTTTTGGGATCTCTTTCAGCAGGTGATCAGTGAATTCTTTAAATTATCATTTTCTCTTCTATATCTAAGATGTCAGGGGAGCTTTCCTGTATAATTTCATAATATATGAAATCTAGGTTCTATTTTTGATGTTGGCTTTCAGGTAATCTAATAAGTCTTCAATTATCTACCAATTTTCCAGGTAATTTGTTTCTCTGATAAGATATTTAATATTTTATTCCATTTTGTTATTCTTTTAAGTTTGTTTTATTATGTCTTGATGTCTCATGGAATCATTAACTTCCACTTGTTCAATTCTAACTTATAAGGAATTATTTCTTCCATGAGTTTTTTAAACTCCTTTTACATTTGGTCAATTCTGCTTTTTAAGTTCTTCAGTGAATTTTTGTTCCTCTTTTCCCATTAGATGAATTCTATTTTTTTATTGCAGTGCACAGTTATTAAGAGTCAATTATGTTCAGAGAACTTCTCTTTGAGAAGAAATATATCTTCATTTAATAATATTTCTCCCATTTGTATATCAAGAAAATTTTGAGCATTAAATTTTAAAAGATTTTGAGTTCCAAATTTTTCTCTCTCCCTCCTTTATCTCCCCTTCTCCTTAAATGGTAGGCAATTTGATATAGGTAATATATGTGCAATTATGTAAAACACATTTTCAAAAATGGAAAAGATAAGGTAAATGGGAAAAAAAAGTATGCTTCAATATGCATTCAGACTCCATCAGTTCTTTATTTAGGTATATGTAGCATTTTTCTTCATGAGTTCTATGTACTTGTCTTGCATCATTGTGTTTCTGGTAAGAGCTAAGTCATTCATAGTTGATCATCACCCAGTGTTGCTGATACTGTGTACAATGTTTTCCTGGTTCTGTTCACTTTACTTTGTATCAGTTCATACAAGTCTTTTCAGTTTATTTCTGAAATCTTTTTGCTTATCATTTTTTTCTTTCTTTTTTTTTGGGGGGGGGCTAGGCAATGGGGTTAAGTGACTTGCCCAAGGTCATACAGCTAGTAAGTGTTATGTGCCTGGGGGCCAGATTTGAACTCAGGTCCTCCTGAATCCAGGGCCAGTGCTCAATCCACTGCACCACCTAGCTGTCCCTACTTATTTCTTATTGCACAATATTATTCCATTACACTTATATTACACAGCTTGTTCAGCCATTCCCCAGTTAATGGGCATCCTTTCAATTTCCAATATTTTGCCAGCACAAAAAGAGCTGCTAAAATATTTTTGCACATGTAGGTTATTTCCTCTTTTTATGGTATTTCTAGGTTACAGATCTAGTAGTGGTATTGTTAGACCAAACAATGTGCACAGTTTGGTTGCCCTTTGGGCATAGTTCCAAATTGTCTCCAGAAATGTTGGATCAATTCACAACTCTATCAGCAATGCATTAGTGTCCCAATTTCCCCACATCTTCTCCAACATTTTTTATTTTCATTTTTTGTCATATTAGTCAATCTGATAGGTATGAGGTGGTACCTCAGAGCTGTTTTAATTTATATTTCTCTAATCAAAAGTGATTTAGAGCACTTCTTTATCTGATCATAAATAGCTTTGATTTCCTTCATCTAAAAACTATTATTCATATTCTTTGACTATCAATTTATTGATTAGGGAATGATCTTATCCAAGATAAGATCAAAATGTCTACATGATTTAGACATAAAGGGTGACACTATAAGCAAATTAGAAGAGCAAAGAATAGTCTGCTTGTCAGATCTATGGAGAGGGGAAGCATTCATGACTAAACAAGAGATAGAGAGTATTTTGAAATGTAAAATAGATAATATTGATCATATTAAAATAAAAAGCTATTGTAGAAACAAAAACAATACAACCAAGATAAGCAAAGCAGGAAGATGGGAAATAATCTTTTTTACCTGGTGTTTCTTATAAAGGCCTCATTTCTAAAATATATACAGAACAGAATTTTCATTTTTATTATATTGGCAAGGCCAAACCATGAGCAAATTATATTTTTCCAATTCTTTAGATATGACTTTATTTGTGTGAAAAAGAGTTCTGTAGTTTTGTCCACATATTCCTGGGTTTGTCTTGGGAAGCAGATTCCCAAGTATTTTATATTGTTTAATTATTTTAAATGAAATTTCTATTTCTATCTCTTGCTGCTGGGCTTTGTTGGTCAAGATGCTGATGATTTACATGGGCTTATCTTATATCTTGCAACTTTGTTAAAGTTATTAATTATTTCAAGTGTTTTTAGTTGATTCTCTAAGATTCTAAAAGTATACCATCATAACATCTGCAAAGAGTGATAGTTTTGTTTCTTCATTGCCTGTTTTTTTTCCTTCCCTCAATACTATAGCTAAAATTTCTAGTACCATATTGAATAAAAGTGGCAATAATGGGCATCCTGTTTTCATGCAAAATCTTATTGGGAAAGTTTCTAGTTTATTCTCCTTACAGTTAATGCTTCCTAATGGTTTTAAAAAGATACTGCTCATAATTTTAATGAATGTTCCCTTTATTCCTTTTCTCTCTAGGGTTTTTTAATAGGAATGGCTGTTGTATTTTGTCAAAAGCTTTTTCAGCATCTATTGAGATAATTATATGATTTCTGTTGGGTTTGTAATTTATATGATCAATTATGTTGAAATTTTCCTAATATTGAACCAGACCTTCATTCCTGGTATAAATCCCACCTGGTCAGGCTATATAATCCTTGTGATATACTGCTATAATCACCTTCCTAGTATTTTATTCAATTTTTTGCATCAGTATTCATTAGGGAAATTGGTCTATAATTTTCCTTCTCTATTTTAGTTTTTCCTGATTTAGCTATCAGCACCATATTTGTATCATAAAAAAAGTTTAGTACAGCTCCTTCTTTGCCTTTTTTTTTCCAAATAATTTGAATAGTATTGGAATTGTTCTTTCAATGTTTGGTAGAATTCACTTGTGAATCCATCCAGCCATGGAGATGTTTTCTTAGTGAGTTCAATGATGACTTGTTCAATTCCTTTTTCTGAAATGGGGTCATTCAAGTGTCTTATTTGCTCTTCTATTAATCTAGGCACTTTATATATTTTTTGTAAATATTCATCCATTTCACTAAAATTGTCAGATTTATTGGCATATGGTTGAAAAAATAGTTCCTAATTATTGTTTTAATTTTATCTTAATTGGTGATGAATTCATCCTTTTCATTTTTGATACTGATGATTTGGTTTTCTTATTTCTATTTTTAAATCCAATTAATCAAAGGTTTATTTTTTTTCATAAAACCAGCTCTAAGTTTTATTTATTGGTTCAATAGTTTTCTTAATTTCAATTTATTAATCTCTCCTTTGATTTTCTGTATTTCTAATTTGGTGTTTAATTGAGGATTTTTAATTTGTTCTTTTTCTAGCTTTTTTAGTTGCAAATCCAATTCATTGATCCCCTCTTTCTCTATTTTATTCATGTAAGCATTTAGAGATATAAAACTTCCCCTAAGAACCATTTTCACTGCATCCTGTAAGTTTTGGTATGTTGTCTCAATATTGTCATTCTCTTGGATGAAGTTAATGATTGTTTCTGTGATTTATTATTTGACACATTCATTCTTTAGCATTAGATTATTTAGTTTCCAATTAATTTTAGTCTAGCTTTCCATGGCCCTTTATTACATGTAATTTTTATTGCATCATGATCTGAACAGGATGCATTTAATGTTTCTGCCTTTCTACATTGAATTGTGAGGTTTTTAATGCCCTAGTACCTGGTCAATTTTTTGTTCAGGTGCCATGTACTGCTGAGTAAAGGGCATATTCCTTTCTATCTCCATTCAATTGTTTCCAGAGATTTACCATACCTAACTTATCTAAAATTTTATTCACCTCCTTAATTTCTTTCTGATTTATTTTGTGGTTAGATTTATGTAGCTCAGAGATGGGGAGTCTGGGGTCCCACCACTAGTATAGTTTTGCTGTCTATTTCTTCCCATAACTAACTTAATTTCTCCTCTAAGAATCTGTGTGCTATAACTCTTGGTGCATATGTGTTTAGTATTGATATAATTTCCTTGTCTATGGCACTGTTTAATGGTATGTAGTTTCCTCCTTTATCTCATTTAATTAGATCTATTTTTGCTTTTGCCTTGTCTAAGATCAGGATTGCTATCACTGCTTTTTTTTTTAACTTCAGCTGAAGCATAATAGATTCTGTCCCAGTCTTTTACCTTTACTCTGTGTGTATTTCTCTGCTTCAAATATCTTTCTTGTCAACAACATATTGTAGGATTATGATTTTTAATCCATTCTGTTGTCTGTTTCCATATTATGAGAGAGTTCATCCCATTCACATTCACAGTTATGATTACAGTGTATTTCCCTCCATCTTATCCCCCCCCATTTATGCCTTTCTCTCAACTTTTTCCCTTTCCCTCCTCAATGTGTTTTACTTCTGACCACTACCTCCCTCAATCTGCCCTTCCTTCTATCAGCACCTCTCCTTTTTCTTTCCCCTTTCTCTTGCTAATTCTTCTCTGCCTTCTGCCCTCCTTTCTATCCACCCCCTCCCTTTTCATTCCTCTTTCCCCTCCTACTTCCTATAGTGTAAGAAAGATTTCTATCCCCAACTGAGTGTGAGTGTTATTCTATCTTTGAGCCAAATTCAATGAGATTAAAGTTCAAATAATATTTGCCTCCCTCCCTTCTTTCCCTCTACTATAATGTCTTTGCACTTCTTCATGTGATGTAATTTCTTCCTTTCCTCTTCTTCCATTACAATCCTTTTTTGACCCCTTAATTAATTAAATTTTTATCATCACATCAAAGTCAATTTATACCCACACCCTCTATGTATACCACTTCTAAATATCATAATAAAGACATAGTTCTCAAGAGTTACAAGTAACATCTTCCCATGTATGGATGTAAACAGTTTACCTTTATTGAATAACATTTTTTCTTTCCTGTTTATATTTTTATGCCCCTCTTGAGTCTTATATTTGAAGATAGATTTTTCTGTTGAGTTCTGTTCTTTTCATTCAGGAAGTTTGGAAGCCCCCAATTCTATTGAATGTCCATCTCCTCCCCTGAAAGATTATGTTCAATTTTGGGTGGGTAATTGGTCCTTGCTTGTAATCTAAACTCCTTTGCCTCCCAGAATGTGATATTCCAAGCCATTTAATTCTTTAATGTAGAAGCTACTAGGTCCTGTGTAATCCTGACTGTGGTTAGATGATATTTAAATTGTTTCATTCTGGCTGCTTGTAGCATTTTCTCCTTGACCTGATAGTTCTGGAATTTGGCTATAATATTCCTTGGCATTTTCAATTTGGAATCTCTTTCAGGAGGTGATCAGTGGATTCTTTCAATGACAATTTTATCCTCTGGTTCTAGGACATCAGGGTAATTTTCCTTATTAATGTCTTGAAAGATGCTGTCCAGGCTCTTTTTCTGATCTTGGCTTGCAAGTAGCCAATAAATCTTAAATGATCTCCCCTGGATTTATTTTCTAGGTCAGTGTTTTTTTTTTTCAATGAGGTATTTTACATTTTCTTCTATTATTTTCATTCCTTTGGTTTTGTTTGACTAGCTTTTGTTATCTTACAGAGCTATTAGCTTCCACTTACCTAATTCTAATTTTTAATGAATTGTTTTCTTCAGTTAGCTTTTGGACTTCCCTTTCCATTTGATGAATTCTACTTTTTAAGGAGTTCTCTTCAGTGGATTTTTGTACCTCCTTTTCCATTTGGCCAATAGTATTTTTTAAGGAATTATTTTCTTCAGTCAATTTTTGTCCTTCCTTTTCTAAGTTGTTGATTCTCTCTTGCGTATTTCTAATTTCTTTTGTCTAATTTTCTTCTACCTCTCTTATTGGACTTTTAAAATCCTTCTTGAGCTCTTCCAAGAAGACTTTTTGCACTTTGACCAATTCATAATTCCCTTTGAGGTTTCAGATTTGTATATATTGACAATGTTGTCCTCTTCTGAGTTTGTTTTGATCTTCTCTGTTGCTATGATAATTCTCTCTGGTTAGTGCTATTTTCTGCTTCTTGCACATGATGTATGCCTGGCTTCTTGAGCTAATATTAAACATCATTATTCCCTTATGATTTCTTCTTCATGTTTATCTTTTTAAGCTTCTTCTTAAGTCTTCTATTTCATTAAATATCCATATTTTTCTCCAATGGAAATATACTCATTTTGCTCAATAGGTGATTCACGGCTCTAATCCTAGATCCTCTGCTTTCTAGAATATATAATTTCAAGCCCACCTGCTTCACATTACTTTATAATGGTGGTTCCTAAAACTTTTATGATCTTGATTGTTATTTCTGGAATTTTACTTTTTTTAAACTACAGTCCTGAAATGCAGATTTGTAGTCAGTTTATTATTTTAATTAGAATTCCTTAATTACTCATAGCTGCCTATTAATAAATACACATACTTTTAAGTATAGCATTCAAGGCCTTGCACTATCTCCTACCAACCTTCTTTGTTAGGTTGGATTCATACTAATCCCCTTGATTAACTATTATACATCCAAAACTCTTCACTCTCCTTACATCCAGTGAATACATTCTCTAATTTTCCATCTCAGGACTTTTCATATACAATATTCTCTATAATTACAATTTCACCCCCACTTCAGTTATCTGCCTTTTGCATCTTACCCATTCTTCAAAATTCAGATCAAATGTTACCTTTTACTTGGAGCCTTTTCTGATCTCCCATAACTTGCAGTAATCCCTACGTATTCTTATCTCACTGCATTGTATGTATTTATTAATATGTTGATCACATTCTGGTCACATGCTTTTTCTCCTTTTCCTGTAGATATGTTGACAGCAGATATGCTATTTTATTTATATTTATATCTTCCTTATCACCTAGCACAATGTTTTGTGCCGTAGGTAACTAATAAGTATTAAGTAGTTAATTATTTTAATTTACACTGTTACTCTTTGTCTTAAATTTGAAAAGATCATGTTTATTCCTCAATGCTCAACCTGGGTGAATTCCCATGAAACATTGTTTTGTTTTTTCTTTCCCAATGGCCTTATTAAATATTATTTTCCCTTATACACTAAATATAGTCCAGAAAAGCTATCCTTCTTTCTATTATAAACATATAATACTTCATCTCCTTTCTCTGAACCCTTGAACAACCTATACTCCATGAATGAACTGCATTCTCATCTAATTCCACTATCTCTTGGAAACCTTGATTTCTTTGAAAGCTCAGTATAAATGTGCTTTCCTTAACGAGGCTTTTCCTGATCTCTCCAGCTGCTAGTGCCTCCCCACCAAAATTGCTTTGAATTCAATTTGTATTAGAAATAGTTTGGCATAGTTGATAAAGTGTTGGCTTCTGTTCCAAGAAGACCTGGGCTTTAGTCCCACCTCTGACACATTCTACCTGTGAAACCCAAAAGTAAGTCATTTAATCTTTAATTTTTTCTAGTTAAGTCTTTAAAAGTGTAAGTCACAGAAATAGTACTGACTAATACTAGTTAAAGGAGTGTCCTATATCAATAAAATTACATGTTCAGTGCCTATACCATATTTTGCATACAAAACACGTAAAAGATAAGTCTGATATATGAGGAAGAACAATTAGATTGGTGTCCAGAGTATTCATCATGTGTTTCTTCATATCTCCTGTTCTTAGTTCAGGACCCTGAAAATAGTAGATAATGATATCAATTCTCCTGCTGTCATTTAAAGACCAGTTAGAATTGAAAAAGTTAGAATTGAAAAACACAGTAGGAACTGGTAAAGATTATTAGTTAGCATTGTGGGAAAAACAGTTATTTTATAGGTATATAATTTACCACCATGGAATCCTTTTGCTTTATGCCATCTCCCTTGCTAAGCCTAATACTTATGAGATGAGAAGTAGAATAAAAAAGAGTGAAAGAGTGGGAGAGGTGACAGGAAAGAAGTTTGTTGTCAAAGAGGAGACTTCCAGCTCTTGTGATCTTGGATTGATAATGTTTTCATTATATTCATGATAATATTTTCATTATATTCATGATTATATAATAGAAATGAAGTTTATTTGGAGTTGAAATGGTTGATAAACTATAGAGAAGAAAATTATTTCTAGTGCTGAAGACATTGAGGAAAGTGGAGGTGAATGTGAATAGGGTGAATGAATAAAATCTACAAAAAATTGCACAAACTCAGGAATGTAACCTAGATAAAAAGGAAGTAAGTATGATTTAAAAATATTTATATTTCAAGTTTCTATCATAAGAGTTTTATTTCTTGGTCATATAAAGAACAGATTCTAATTTAAAGGAGTAAAAACAATTTCCCAAATGACAATGGTCAAAGGATATAAACAGGTAGTTCTCAAGAAAATATATCCAAGCTATGTATAACCAACCAAATAAATATTCCAGATCACTAATAAGTAGGGAAATGTTAATTAAAACAACTAAGGTTCCACCTCACTGATTATATTACCAAACTTGAAAAAAAAAAGTTGGAGGGGCCAATGTAAAATGAGCTCTTTCATGTAATTTTGATGGAGTTGTGAATTGGCCCAGCATTTCTGGAAAATGATTGAGAACTATACTCCCCAAATTACTTAACTGAGCATGCTTCTTTTTTTTTAAAAGCAATTGGGGTTAAGTAACTTGCCCAGAGTCACACAGAGAGTAAGTGTCAAATGTCTGAGGCCAGATTTGAACAAATCCTGACTCCAGGGTTTGTTAAGCATATTTATTGACATGATGATATGACAACTAAAAATGTATAGCTCCAAAGAGATCAAATAAATAGAAAAAGGTTCTAAGCATACTTAAAAAATATATACAGTAGCTATTTTTCTTTCCTGGTGTCAAAATACAACATCAACAACAACCACCCTTGGATACTAAGGAGGTGTCCATCAGTTGTGGAAAGGATGAATTGATTATGGTATGTGAATATAAGAGAATACTATTATACTTTAAGGAATGAATAAAAAAGATGTTTTCTGGGAAATCTCAGGAAGACTTATGTGACACATGCAGAGTAGAATAAGCATAACAATGAGAACAATTGATAATATAATATCAGCTCATAAAAATGAATAATTTTAATTATTCAAAGTATTTTGACAAACACAATAATAAATCATTATTCCAGAGTGACCCAGAATGTTACCCACCTCTTGATATAGAAAGGATATATTAATATTCAGAATGCAAGATGTTTATAGCCACAATTGGAATTTGTTTGACTTGACTACTCTTATTTGTTTACTCTTATTCTTCCGCAACTTCCATGGGTGAGGAAGAGGAAAAAAAATCAATATTTGACAATTAAAATTAATTAAATTAATTGAAAAAGAAGATATTTAGGCATGATATAATATGAGATTGACCTAAAGTAGTGGTCATATGAGGGAAGAAAAGGGGATTTTTCTGAGAGATACAGTGGAAATAGAATCAATAAAACCTGATAATTGATTAGGTTTAGATGATAAGGTAGAAAGAAGAATCAAAGATGATTCTAAAAATATTAATCTGGGTGTCTGAGAACATACCATCTTCCTCAATAGAAACAGTAAGTTTTAGAGTACCTTCACTGACAACTATTGAGCAATGATATTCCTGAACTCAAAATACATTCCACTATGGACATGTTGAGCTTGATAGATATCAGAAGTCTAACCTGAACCTGAAAACTACATCCTCTAGAAGAATAATACTTAAGGGAACAGTTAGATATAATTAAAGCCTAGTATGCCATAATGCCATCTCTCTCTTTCTCTTTCTCTTTCTCTCTCTCTCTCTCTCTCTCTCTCTCTCACACACACACACACACACACACACAGAGGAAAGCGCCCACTTCCTGCACTCTCTTCTGGTTGGAATTAGTCTACTTTGGAGAAATTTGTGGGGAGAAGAGGCTAGATATAAATGTGAGGGATAGCTTCACAACAAAGAGAAAGTATGATTTAAAAAGGAAAAGAGGGAAAGATCTTTGCTTGATGTGGAAAAGATAATTTTATGACTGATAACAAAGGAAGAGATACTCATTTCTTTTTTTCTTTGCTTTTTTCTATTAAATGTAATTTTCACAATACATTACATCAAAACTTACTAAAAGAGAGTTGATATCTAAATTAAATGATCTAGTTCCCTATCAATAATTGATCACCTGACTGAGATGGACTACATTCTTGGTGGATGGACTACAAAAAATTGCACAAACTCAGGAATGTAACCTAGATACAAAGGAAGCAAGTATGATTTAAAAATATTTGTATTTCAAGTTTCTATCATAAGAGTTTTATTTCTCAGTCATATAAAGAACAGATTCTAATTTAAAGGAGTAAAAACAATTTAGAAGAATAGAATGAACTCATAGTTCTCTTTGTTTAACCACTCAGGGAGAATTTAGAGGTTGTGTAAAATGAGAGAGGTACCACAAGTGAAGAGGAGCAAATATATCCTCATTTTCCAGAAAAAAAGAAGAGCGAATAATCAGAAATTATAGAAAAATGAGCTATACAGAAATGTTTAATGGATGTAGGTGGAGCCAAGATGGCACAGTAAAGGCAGGAACTCACCTGAGCTCTCCCTCAAACCCCACAAAATACCTTTAAAAATAACTCTAAACAAATTCTGGAGCATAGAACCCACAAAAAGATGGAGTGAAACAAACTTCCAGCCCAAGATAACTTTAACATTGGCAGGAAAAGTCTGTTGCACCAGGGTGACAGAGTAGTGCAATCCAGCTCAGGCACATCAGCAGATTCTGACCCATAGCAAGCCAGAAACAGGCATTGGGAGTGATTGAATCAGCAGCAGCTTCTGGATCTCTCAGCCAACAGATTGCAAGGGGGTTGAATGACTGATCAGAAGGAGATTATAAGGGTCTTTTTGCTAGCAGGATTCTGTTGGTTTGTCCATATTTGGATCTGGGTCACAGTCCTGGGTGGCACTGCATGGGAAGGAGGCACTGGCATGGCAGCCTGTGGTGCTGGTGGAGAGGGAATCCACTTAACAGTTCCAAGACAGAAAAGAGTGCTTGTGGTCAGTCATAGACCAGACCACAGTCCAGGAAAGGAGTAAACACCTCTCCTTAGATCATACCACCTTGGAAGAACTGAAAACTTACAGATCCTTAGAAGAATCTCTGAAAACAGGTACACAAAAACACCTGAAGCTTGGAAAAGTTCACATTGTACCTTGGAAGCAGAGCCCTATTTTAACAAAGAGTTAAAAGAAGTCAAGTACTAGGCTAGGAAAATGAGTAAACAATGGGGAAAAAAAAACCCTCTGACTATAGAAAGTTATTGTGATGACAGGGAAGATCAAAACACACACTCAGAAGAAGACAACAAAGCCAAAGCTCCTACATCCAAAAGCTCCAATAAAACATATGAATTGGCCTCAGGCCATGGAAGAACTCAAAAAGGTTTTTGAAAATCAAGTAAGAGAGATAGAGGAAAAATTGGGAAGAGAAATGAGAGTGATGAAAGAAAATCATGAAAAATGAGTCAACAGCTTGATAAAGGCGACACAAAAAATGCTGAAGAAAATAATACCTTAAAAGGCAGAATTGGGCAAATGGAAAAGGAAGTCCAAAAGCTCACTGAAGAAAATAATTACTTAAAAATTAAAATGGAGCAAATGGAAGGTAATCTCTTTATGAGAAATCAAGAAACAATAAAACAAACAAAAAAAGAAGACAATGTGAAAAAAACACCTGGGCTGGAAAATAGATCCAGGAGAGTTAATTTTAAAATGAATGGTCTACCTAAAAGCCATGATCATAAAAAGATCCTAGACATCATCTTTCAAGAAATTATCAAGGAAAACTGACCTGATATTCTAAAACCAGAGGGTAAATGGAAATTGAAAGAATCTGCTGATGACTTTCTGAAAAAGATTCTAAAATGAAAACTCCCAGAAATATTGTGGCCAAATTCCATAGTTCTCAGGTCAAGGAGAAAATATTGCAAGCAGTCAGAAAGAAAATATTCAAGTATTGTGGAAACACAATCTGGTTAACACAAGATTTAGCAACTTCTATATTAAGGGATCAGAGGGCTGGGAATATGATATTCTGATAGGCAAAGGAGCTAGGATTATTATCAAGAATCACCTACCCAGCAAAACTGAGTGTAATCCTTCAGTGTAAAAATGGACATTCAATGAAATAGAGGAATTCCAAGCATTCCTGATTAAAAGACCACATCTGAACAAAAAATTTGACTTTCAAATACAAGACTCAAGAGATACATAAAAAGATAAACAGAAAAGGGAAATCATAAACTCTTCACATTCCTACATGGGAAGATGATATTTGTAGCTCTAAAGACTTTCTCATTATTAGGATACTTTGAAGGAGTATATGTATAGACAGAGGGCACAGGTGTGAATTGAATATGAAGGAAGGATATCTAAAAATAAAATTGAAGGGTGAGAGAGGGATTTACTGGGAGAAAGAGAAAGGGAGAGGTAGAATGGGGTAAATTATCTCATATAAAAGAGGCAAGAAAAAGCTTTTACAATGCAAGGGAAGAGAGGGGAGGTAAAGAAAAGCAGGTGAACCTTACTCTCATCAGAATTGACTAAAAGAAGGAATAATATGCACATTTACTTGGATATAGAAATCTATCTTACACTACAGAAAAGTAGGAGGGGAAGGAAATAAAAGGAGGGGAGTGATAGAAGGGAGGTTAGATTGGGAAAGGGGGTAGTCAGAGGTAACAAACTTTTGAGGAGGGAAGGGGGAAAGGAGAGAGAGAATAGAATAAATAGGGGGAATAGGATGGAGAGAAAAACAGTTAGTAATTGTAAATGTAAAAAGAAAATTGAAACTAGTTTCTCTGATAAAGGCTTCATTTCTCAAACATATAGAGAAATGATTCAAATTTATAAAAATAAGAGCCATTCCCCAAGGCACAAATGATCAAAAGATATGAACAGTTTTCAGATAAAATAATCAAAGTTATTTATAGCCATATGAAAAAAATACTGTAATTTGCTATTGGTTGGAGAAATGCAAAGTAAAACAATTCTTAGGTACTACCTTATACCTATTAGATTGGCCAATAGGACAGAAAAGGAAAATGATCATTGTTTGAGGGAATGTGGGGGGAAATGAGATATTAATGCATTGTTGATGGAGTTGTGAACTGATTCAACCATTCTGTAGAGCAATTTAGAACTATGCCCAAAAGGCTATAAAATCATGCATACCCTTTGACCTGGCAATACCACTACTAGGTCTGTATCCCCCCTAAAAATAAAAAAAAATAAAACAGAAAGGGACCTATATGCACAAAAACATTTACAGAATCTCTTCTGGGGGCAAAGAACTAGAAATTGAGGGGATGACCATCAATACAGGAATTGCTGAACAAATTGTGGTATGTGATTATGATAAAACACTATTGGAGGATAAGAAATGATGAACAGGATGCTTTCAGAAAAAGAAAAAAACCTGGAAAGACTTGTATGGGTTGATGCAAAATGAAGTATACTATGCACAAAGTAACAGTGATATTTTAACATGATAGCCTGTGAATGGTATAGCTATTTTTAGTAATACAATGATCCATTTCAATGCAGAAGGACTTATGATAAAGGGTGCTATCCATTCCCAGAGAAAGAACTGATGATGTCTGAATATAGTTTGAAACATACTTTTTTTTACTTTATTTTTTGTCTCTGTTTACTATTATGGATGTGTTTTACATGACTACACATGTATGTCCTGTATCTAATTGCTTACCTTCTCAGGTGGCAGGGTAGGGAGGAGGGAGAGAGTTTAGAGGTCAAGGTTTTGGATGCCAGTGTTGAGGATTGTTTTTGCATGTAACTGGGGAAAAATAAAATACTAAACACAGGTGTTTGTTGAATATTTCAAAACAATAGTGATGATTACAAAGAACAAACATGGCTTAGCCATGAACAGGTCACACCAGACATACCTTATTTCCTCTTTTGTTATAACCTCAATAAATTTGTAGATGAATAAGATGCTATAGATATGGTTTAATGAGGTTTTTGTAAAGCTTTTTAAAAGCATTTGAATCTTTCTTGTAGTGATAATAGAAAGATATGAATTAAATGGTAACATAATCAGGTATATTCATTACTACATAGATGATTAAAAATTAAAGAATAGTTTAATGTCGATATGTCAATAGGTCTCCAATGGAGTATCCCAGGGATTCCTGTTTGGACTTATGCTGTTTAACATTATTTTATGAATGATTCAGATAAAAACAATGATGTATGCTCATTAAACTTTCAAATGATACAAAGATGAGAGAGACAACTAACACATTGAATGATAAGAGTATGAAACCAAAAGAACCTTGACAGGTGAGAGCTCTGGGCTACATCTGATAAGAAAAAAATCAATAAGAGCAATATATTCTTGCACTTGTACATAAAAGATCAACTTCACAAATAGTGGGATGGGTAGGCATGGCTAGCCTGAAATTATTCTGACAAATATATGAGGATTTTAGTAGACTGCAGGCTTAATATTACCCTGCAATGTTATATGGAAGTAAAAAAATTCAGTTTGTGCTTGGGCTACAGTAAGAAATGCATAGCTTCCAGGAATAAGGAGTTGATGGTCTCATTATATTCTGATCTATCTAGAGCACTGTGACAGCAAACCTAAATTTCCCTCCATGCCATTTCCACCCATTACTTCTAGCTTAATTTTCTGAGGTTTAAAAAATAAGTCAAATCCCTCTTCTACATGACAGTCCTTTAAACACTTCAGAGCAGTTATTATGTACTTTCTGAGTCTTCTCCTCTATAGGTTAAATATCTCTAGAACCTTTTAAGCATTTTCATCTGATATTAATTTCAGGTGTTTCGTGAGTCTGCTTTCCCTCCAATATACATTCTTCAGCTTATCAATGTCCTTAAGTTGTTGTGCTCAGTACTTAATATTTTACTCTAGATGTGGCTTGACCAGGGTAAACTTAAGAGGTAACATTACTTCCATTATGCTAGAAACTGAACTTTTCTTAATATAGGCCAGGATTACAATAGCATTTTTTAACTACCACACCACTTTGTTAACACATAATTTACCCTAAAATTTCTATATTTTTTCAGACAAAATTCTACATGTTATCGAAATAGATTTTGAGTTCATCCTTGCACTATCTTTCTCCACCACTCCATTCTTCATAACACTGATAGATCATACATTTTATGAATGAATGTGGTCATGACAGCCCTTGATGAAAAAGCAAAACAAAACAAAAAGACCAAATAAAACATCATTACTACCACCACCACAAACACTTCAGTCATTTTTTATTGTCTCATTAGTTAAGTTCAAACCTTTGCAATTGGATTTCAATGTTCTCCACCACATTACCACTTTATTTTCTGACATGTCTTATCGTATTTCTTCCCTCCACGTACTTGATATGCTAGACCATTTTCCCACATCTTTGCCTATTGTCTAGGACATCTATTTAGACTGCTTCTTTACTCAAGTTATTCCTATTCCTATAATTACCTGCTTCCTTCTCCTTTAATTTCAACTCTTGCCTTCTTTCTTTCTTTCCTTCCTTCTTTCCTTCTTTTTTCCTGTCTTTTCAAAGATTAAGTCTCTATCTCACCCTAACTGAAATGCAGGGGCTACTCATAGACCTACCACTGATCACCACAGGAACTTTGATCTGTTCTGGAGAGATTTGCCCCTCATTAGGTAACCTGATGTATTTTCTCTACTCCTGGGAGCTCACCCTATTGATGTTGAACTTAGTACAGACACCCAATTAGCATAGCCCAATGCAGCTATGAACTCCAAACTTCAAGAGGTCCACCAACTTCAGACTGTCCCATAGCTGGGATTACAGGTATAAACAACCACTTGAAGTTGATCTCCATTCTTTTCAAAACCCATCTCAACTAGCACCTCTTAGGAAGATTTCATTAGGAAAAGTAAAGAAATGCATGCAGTTGAGTCATGGGAAGGGAAGGCTCAAGGAGATGGAGAAGATATTCCTCTCCATATACATGTGTGTGTGTATATTATACACACACACACACACACACACACACACACACACACACACACACACACATGTTCTTCTGTTCTTTCAAGAACCATCCCAGGTATCAGGTACTTCACTAGCTGAAAGTCTTTTATTCCTTCTCCAGATTTTCCTAGAACTCTTCACACCCACCATTGTCCTCTTTTGCTACCTTGTATGACAAGTATAGCAGGTAAATGACAATATGATTGGAGTTAGACTACCTCAGTTTAAATCCTACTTCAAATACTACTTTTATGATGTAGGCAAGATACTTAACATTTCTTAATTTCCATTTCCTTGCCTGTTTAAAATGGTGATAATGATGGCACATATTTCGTGAGGTTGTTGTAAGTATGAAAGATCATTGTATTTACAACTTCCATTTGTACTCTGTAAGTTCCTTTAAAGAAAAAAAAAGCAACTTCAAAAAACTTAAAGTGCTTTATGCACACTAACTATTATGGTTATCTATCATTAATGTGAATGTATTGTTTTGTACTTATGTGTACTTACTGTGGTAGAAACTTGGTTGAGCTCCTGGGCCTGTTACAGCCATTTTGGGGGTTGCACCTCCATCTCCTCTTAGAATATCCCAGCATGAAGTTTTGCAAACCCTGGATACCTGGTAGTTTGAACTATGGGAAAAAAAAAGAATAGCCTGAGGCTGGTGGAAAGGTGAGGGAGAGTTTGCCAGAGACCTTTTATTGAGCTTCAGCTGACTTAAAATAATTTCCTTCAGTTATTAGCTATTGACTGTGGAAGGGGAGTTCTATTTATATGGGTTTTTATTGTGCACATTTAATATTTAATTATTAAAGTAATTTCATTTAAAAAAAATTGAATATTAGATAAAGCCAAAGTTGAGCTTAGCCAGAAATACCTTGAGTGGGATAAAATACCAAAGTAAACTGACTTTTGTTTTTAGTACGTATGGGGCAAAGTCAGTTCTGTACCTTAAGAAGAATAATTTGGTGGCTCTGGCCATTTATTTGACACCTTCATTTATTTTGACTGAGGTGACCAATTAGTACAACACAAATAACAACTCAGTTTAGTCTAAATCTTAAAACTGTGCAGAGCCCACTCAGCTACTGTGATAAGATTAAAAAAAACATTGATTTTGTTTTCCAAATAAATAATTGTTCTTAGTTTCATCAAGACACTGTAAGTCTAGTTATGTAGCCTTCATAGAAGGCCTCTCTTACTGTGCTTAGCTGAAGAAACAAAGGTCAGCAACTTGATAGTTCAGTTCTCCAATTCTGACCACTAATTCTCTCAAATTGCACTTACAATCCCTGATAGTTGTTTTCAGGAAACTTAAAAGGGACTTTTAATGTTGTTATATAGAAATTTCTGTTTATGACTTTGGCAGTATGAGAGAACTGCACACTCAGATAGTGCAAAGATAGTTCAGGATATTAACCCCTGAGGTGATGGAAGAATGCTAGATTTGGATTCCTAGGACCTGACTTCCAATAGATCTTTAACACTTCTTAATGGTACTCTGAGACAGTTTTATTATCTTTCTGGGCCTCAATTTCCACATCTTCAGAATGAAGAGTTTAAACAACATGAACTCCAAAATCCCTCTCAGATCAAAATTCATGATCCTAGGAACTCATAAAATGTTATTCCATTAATTTTTTATTAATTTATTTATTTTTAGTTTTCAACATTCACTTCCACAAGATTTTGAGTTCCAAATTTCTCCCCATCTCATCCCTCCCTCCACTGCAAGATGGCATGCATTCTGAATATCCCTTCCCCTAATCTGCCCTCCCTTCTATCTCCCCCTCCACTTCTCTTATCTCCTTCCCCTTCAATATTCTTATAGGGCAGGATAGATTTCTATACCCCATTTCCTGTATATCTTATTTCCCAGTTGCATGTGAAAACAATTTTTTTAGAGCTTAGATTGAGATATTTCCTTTTATTTAATTCAACTTAATAGTATTTTATTTTTTCTAATTACATGTAAAGATAGTTTTCAACATTCATTTTTATAAGATTCTGAGTTTCAAATTCTGTTCTCCCTCCTTTCTTCCCTTTCCACTACCCCAAGATGGTAAGCAATCTGATATAGGCTACACATGTACAATCATATTAAACATATTTCCACATTAGTCATGTTGTGAAAGAAGAATCAGAACAAAAGGGGAAAACCAGAAGAAAGAAAACAAAACAAAAAAAAGAGAGAGAAACAATAGTATGCTTAAATCTGCATTCAGACTTCATAGTTCTGTCTCTAGTTGTTTTCCATCATGAGATTTTTTAAATTTCTTAGATCATTGTATTTCTGAGAAGAGCTAGGTCTAACAAACTTAATCATTGCACGATGTTGCTTTACTATGTACAATGTTCTCCTGATTCTACTCACTCAGCATCAGTTCATGTAACTCTTTCCAGGTGCTTCTGAAATCTACCTGCTCATCATTTTTTATAGCACAACAGTATTCTATGACATTCATGTACCACAAATTTTTCAGCTATTCCCCAATTGATGGGCCTTCACTCAATTTCCAATTCTTAGCCACCACAAAAAGAACTGTTATAAATATTTTCCTTTTTCTTTTTTTTGATCTTTTTGGGCTACAGACCTAGAAATGGTATTGCTGAATCAAAGGGTATGCACAGTTTGGTTGTCCTTTGGGTATAGTTGCAAATTGCTCTCCAGAATGGCTGGATCAGTTTACAACTCCACCAACAGTACATTAGTGTTCTAATTTTCCCATGTCTTCTTCAACACTGGTCATTTTTCTTTTGTCATATTAGCCAATAATGTAGGTGTGAGGTAGTATCTCAGAGTTATTTTAATGTGCATTTCTCTAATCAATAGTGATTTTGGCGATTTTTTCATATGACAATAAATGGCTTTAATTTCTTCATCTGAAAACTGCCAAGTCGAATATATGAGATTTTCAAGAATTATCTGATTCTTGACATAATCCTAGGAAGTAGTTTGGGATAATTTGCCAATACAAAAACAGTAAACATTACAAGGACACTTTTTCACTGAGGTTCTGGATTATTTGTTCCAATAATTTATTTTTTTTTAATCTAGTCTACTTCATTGAACTGACAAAGACTGATGAATGAATGTAGAATACTGCTTCCATGTTGCTCCCTTTTAATTTAGTGATTACATAATTTAAATTATCAGTGGAAGAAATTATTTTATGCATTCCCATTAGACTACCCTTTGTTGCTTTTCTATGACTTTCATCTCTGGTGGTACAAGAGTACCTCTTATTTATGATCACCTGACTTTCTGTATCAGATAGCCTTTTCTTTTCAAACATGAATGATTTGATATTATCTGGGAAGTGTCTATATGCAGAAAAAAGAAGCTTTTGTCCTCTCAAAACTAAAGAAACAAGATGAAGAAACTTATTCTTTTTTATTAATTTATTTTAATTTATCAATACTCACTTCTATATGTTTTTGAGTTTAAAATTTTTCTCCCCCTTCCTCCCTACCACCCTCCCCAAGATAGCACACAATCTGATATAGGCTATACATTTACATTCATATTAAACATTTTCACATTAGTGATGTTGTAAGTAAAAATTAAACCAATAGGAGGAACCATCAGAAAGAGGAAACAAAACTCAACAGAAGAGAAAAAAAATAACAATTTGGCTTCCATAGTTCTTTCTTTGGGTGTGGATAGCATTTTCCATCACAAGGCCTCTGGAGATGTCTTAGATCCTCGTATTGCCAGGAAGGGTTAAGTTTATCAATATTAGTCATCACACAATGTGGCTGTTATTGTGTACAATGTTCTCTTGGTTCTGCTCACTTCACTCAGCATCAGACCATACAAGTCTTTCCAGGTTTTTCTGAAGTCAGCCTGTTCATCATTTCTTATAACACAATAGTATTCCACCACATTCATATACCACAACTTGCTCAGCCATTCCCCAATTGGTAGGCATCCTCTCAATTTCCAATTATTTGCCACCACAAAAAGAGCTGCTGTGAATATTTTTGTACATGTAGGTCCTTTTCCCATTTGTGTGATCTCTTTGGGATATAGCCCTAGAAGTGCTATTGCTGAGTCAAAGGGTATGCACATTTTATAGGCCTTTGGGCATAGTTCCAAATTGCTCTACAAAATGGTTGGATCATTTCACAACTCTACCAACAATGCATTACTATTCCAAGTTTCCCACATCTTCTCCAACATTTATCATTTTCCTGTTTTGTCATGTTGGCCACTCTGATAGGTATGATGTGGTACCTCAGAGTTGTTTTGATTTGCATTTCTCTGATCAATAGTGATTTAGAGGATTTTTTCATATGGCTATAGATGGCTTTAATTTCTTAATCTGAGAACTGTCTGTTCATATCCTTTGACCACTTATCAATTGGGGAATGGTTTGTATTCTTATAAATTTGGCTTAATTCTCCATATATTTTAGAAATGAGGTTCTTATCAGAGAGACTGGTTGTAAAAATTCTTTCCCAATTTTTTTACCTTCCTTCTAATCTTAGATTCATTGGCTTTGTTTGTGCAAAAACTTTTCAATTTAATGTAATCAAAATGATCTATTTTGCTTTTCATAATGTTCTCTATCTCCTGTTTGGTTATGAATTCTTCTGTTATCCGTAGATCTGACAAGTAAGCTATTCCTTGCTCTCTCAGTTTGCTTATAGTATCAGCCTTTATATCTAAATCATGTACCCATTTTGACTTTATTTAGGTGTATGGTGTGAGATTTTGGTCTATGCCTAGTTTCTGTCATACTCTTTTCCAGTTTTCCCTGTAGTTTTTTTCAAAGAGTGTGTTCTTATCCCAAAAGCTGGGGTCTTTGTGTTTATCAAATAATAGATTGCTATAGTCATTGACTACTGTGTCTTGCATACTTAACCTATTTCTAAGTAAGCCAGCATACTTAACTCTATTTCTTAGCCAATACCAAGCAGTTTTGATGATTGCTGCTTTATAATACAATTTAAGCTCTGGAATGGCTAGGCCATCTTCCCCTGCATTTCTTTTCATTAGTTCTCTTGATATTCTGGACCTGTTGTTCTTCCAAATGAATCTTGTTATTATATTTTCTAACTCAACAAAATAATTTTTTGATAGTTTGATTGGTATGTCACTGAATAAGTAAATTAGCTTAGGTAGAATTGTCATTTTTATTATATTAGCTCATCCTACCCATGAGCAACTGATGTTTTTCCAATTATTTAAATCTTACTTTATTTGCGTGAAACGTGTTTTGTAATTGTGTTCATAGAGTTCCTGGGTTTGTTTCTGGAGGTAGACTCCTAAATATTTTATGATATCTACAGTAAGTTTAAATGGATTTCTCTTTCTATCTCTTGCTGTTGGGCTTTGTTGGTAATATATAGACATGCCAAGGATTTATGTGGGTTTATTTTATAACCTGCAACTTTGCTAAAGTTCTTTATTTTTTTCACTTGATTCTCTGGGATTCTCTAAGTATAGCATCATGTCATCTGCAAAGAGTGATAGCTTTGTTTCTTCTTTGCTTGTTCTAATGCCTCCAATGTCTTTTTCTTCTCTTATTGCTAAAGTTAATGTTTCCAGTACGATGTTGAATAACAGTGGTGATAATGGACATCCTTGTTTCACACTCGATCTTATTGGAAATGCTTTTAGCTTGTCCCCATTACATATTATGCTTGCTGAAGGTTTTAGATAGATGCTATTTATTATTTTAAGGAAGATTCCATTTATACCTATGCTCTCTAGTGTTTTTAATAGGAATGGGTGTTGTATTTTGTCAAAAATTTTTTATGCATCTATTGAGATGATCATGTGGTTTCTGGTAGTTTTGGTGTTGATATGATGGATTATGCTGATAGTTTTCCTTATATTGAATCAGCCCTGCATTCCTGGTATAAATCCTACCTGGTCTTAGTGTATTATTATTGTGATAAGTTGCTACAATCTATTACTAATATTTTGTTTAAAATTTTTGCATCTATATTCATTAGAGAAATTAGTCTATAATTTTCTTTCTCTGTTTTGACTCTTTCTGGTTTAGGTATCAGCACCATATTTGTATCATTAAAAGAATTTGGTAAGATTCCTTCTTTACCTATTTTACCAAATAGTTTATATAGTATTGGAATTAATTGTTCTTTAAATGTTTGATAGAATTCTCATGTAAATCCATCTGGCCCTGGAGATTTTTTCCTAGGGAGTTCATCAATGGCTTGTTCAATTTCTTTTCCTGAGATGGGGTTATTTAAGTATTTTATTTCCTCTTCTGTTAATCTGGGCAATTTATATTTTTGTAAATATATATTTCACTAAGATTGTCAAGTTTGTTGGCATACAGTTGGGCAAAATAATTCTTAATTGTTGTTTTAATTTCCTCTTCCTTGGTGGTAGTTTCACCCTTTTCATTCTTGATACTAGTAATTTGGTTTTCTTCTTTCTTTTTTTAAATTAGGTTAACCAAAGGTTTATATATTTTATTGTTTTTTTTTCATAAAACCAGCTCTTAGTTTTATTTGTCAGTTCAATAGCTTTCTTAATTTCAATTTTATTAATTTTTCCTTTGGTTTTCAATATTTCTAATTTGGTGTTTGAGGATTTTTAATTTGTTCTTTTACTAGTTTTTTTTTTAGTTGTATGTCCAATTCATTTATCTCCTCTTTTTCTATTTTATTTGTGTAAGCATTTAGAGATATAAAACTTCCCCTAAGAACTGCTTTTGCTACATCCCATAAGTTTTGGTATGTTGTCTCATTATTGTCATTCTCTTGAATGAAATTATTGTTTCTATGATTTGTTCTTTGACCCAATCATTTTTTAAGATTAGATTATTTAGTTTCCAATTATTTTTTAGTCTATCTTTCCAAGGCCCTTTGTTACATATAATTTTTATTGCACCATGATCTGAAAGGGATGCATTTAATATTTCCGCCTTTCTGCATTGGATTGTGAGGTTTTTGTGCCCTAGTACCTGGTCAATTTTTGTGTATGTGCCATGTACCACTGAGAAAAAAGTATATTCCTTTCTATCCCCATTCAGTTTTCTCCACAGGTCTATCATACCTAACTTTTCTAATGTTCTATTCACCTCCTTAACTTCTTTCTTATTTATTTTGTGGTTAGATTTATCTAGTTCAGAGAGGGGGAGGTTGAGGTCCCCCACTAGTATAGTTTTGCTGTCTATTTCTTCCTGTAACTCCCTGAACTTCTCCTCTAAGAATTTGGATGCTATACCATTTGGTGCATATATGCTTAGTAATGATATTACTTCATTGTCTATGGTGCCTTTTAGCAGGATGTAGTTTCCTTTCTTATCTCTTTTGATAAGATCTATTTTTGCTTTTGCTTTGTCTGATATCAGGATTGCTATCCCTGGTTTTTTTACATCAGCTGAAGCATAATATATTTTTCTCCAGTCTTTTACCTTTACCCTGTATGTGTCCCTCTTTTTCAAATGTGTTTCCTGTAAACAACATATTGTAGGATTGTGTTTTTTAATCCAATCTGCTACATGTTTCCATTTTATGGGAGAGTTCATCCTAGTCACATTTACAGTTATGATTACTATCTGTGTCTTTTTCTCCATCCTTTTTTCCTCCCGTTTATGCTTTTCTTTCTCCTTTCTCCTTTCCCCCCCTCACTAGTATTTTGCTTTTGACCAGTGCCTCCTTTGGACCCACCTCCCTTTTATTATCCCTTTCCCTTTTCTTCCCCTTTACCCTTACTGCTTCTTCCCTCCCTTCTATCCCCCTACCCTTTTCTTTCCCCTTTCCCCTCCTACTACCTATAGTCCAAGTTAGATTTCTATACCTAACTGATTATGCTATGCCCTTCTTGAGCCAAATCTGATGAGAGTAAGGTTCAAACAATGCTCATCCCCCTCCCTTCTTTACCTCTCCTCTAATAGGTTTTTGTGTCTTTTCCTGTAATGTCATTTACCCTTGTCTGCCTCCTCCTTTCTCAGTACATTTTCTTAGCTCAGGCTAATCCACTTACTTGGATTCATTTAACCCACTTGATTAATTTTTTTTTTATCCTTACATCAAAGTCAACTTAAATCCACCCCCTTTATGTATACTCCTTTAACATGGTATAATACCAATACAGTTCTCAAGAGTTGCAAGTGTCATCTTCCCTTGCAGGGATGTAAACATTTTGCCCTTATTAACAACATATTGTATTTTTCTGTCCCATTTACCTTTTTATGTCTCTCTTGAATCTTGTTCTTGAAGATCAAATTTTTTGTTGAGTTCTGGTCTTTTTATCAGGAACGTTTGGAAGTCCCCTATTTCGCTGAGTATCCATCTCCTTTTCTGAAAAATCATGCTCATTTTTGCTGGGTAGTTAATCCTTGCCTGCATTCCAAGCTCCTTTGCCTTATGGAATATAATGTTCCATGCCCTACGGTCTTTTAAGGTAGAGGCTGCAAGGTCCTGTGTAATCCTGACTGTGGTTCCGTGATATTTAAATTGTTTTTTTCTGGCTGCTTGCAGTAATTTCTCTTTAATCTGGCAATTTTGTAATTTAGCTATTATATTCCTTGGTGTTTTCAATTTGGGATGTCTTTCAGGCAGGGAACAATGGGTTCTTCCTATAGTTATTTTACCTTCAGGTTCTAGGACTTCAGGGCAGTTTTCCTTTATGATTTCCTGAAGGACATTGTCCAGGCTCTTTTTTTCATCATAACTTTCAGGTAGGCCTATAATTTTTAAATTGTCTCTCCTGGAATGATTTTCCAGGTCAGCTGTTTTACCCATGAGGTATTTTATGTTTTCATCTATTTTTTTCATTTTTTTGTTTCTGTTTGACTGATTCTTGCTCTCTCATAGAATCATCAGTTTCCATTTGTCCAATTCTAATTTCTAACATACTGTTTTTTTCTGTTAGATTTTGTACTTTCTTCTCCAATTGGTCAATTGTATTTTTAAGGGATTTATTTTATTCATTGCACTTTTTTCCATTTGGCCAATTGTGTGTTTTAGGGACTTGTTTTCTTCATTGTACTTTTTTTCCAATTGTCCAATTGTACTTTTAAAGGACTCCTCTACCTCTCTCATTTGACTTTTAAAATCCTTCTTGAGTTCTTCTAAGAAGGCTTTTTGGGCTTCAGACCAGTTCCTATTCCCTTTTGATGTTGCAGATGTGGGTTTAATGACAATGTTATCCTCTTCAGAATTTCTGTCTTGATCTTCACTCTTCTCATAACATGAATCTATCATATGTTTCTTTTTACTCATGGTGTTTCTTTATTCCCTGGCCTTTAAAGAGATTATGCTCTCCTACTGGGGAGCAGAGGGCACTGACCCAAGCTTCTTGTGTTGGGAGCCTAGGTCTTGGTCACTGGTTTTGTGTGCTGGGGCCTCTTATGTTGGCAATTGGATAATGTAGGGTTCTGGCATCTTATCTAGTGTTGGGCTGGAATCAGCAAGGCTGGGACTTTCAGGTAAATCTAGGTTGCCTGCTTTTCCTTTCCTTTAGTCTTGTTCAGCTCCTTTTAGATAAGTGCTGCCAGGAGTTTATCTGTCTGGGGCCCCTTGCAGTGCTGCCTCCCTTACTTCTGTTGAGGCATTGGGAGACTTCTTTGCTGAAGAATGCCAAGGCACCTGGTGGTTGTCTTGAAACTTACTCTTTTAATAACTTTGTTTAAATGTTATGATTCAAAGCAAGCATGTAAACAGATGATTACATTATTTTTTTCACCCTGTCCTAGAGGAAGGATCAAATTGTTGAAAGATCATTGACAATAGTTCCTTTCTCACTGTCATTGTCTGTCCCTGAGTGCAATAAACATAGAGAGTATACTGGGTCACACAGATCTGTTGGACTTGAATGTTTGTAAAGCCCTTACTCAGAATACTCCTATGAAGTAGATATTGAAGTGTTATTATCTCTGTTTTATAGATAAGGAAACAGTTTCTCTTGGAAGTGAAATATCTTGGGCAGGTTCATGAGCATAGCAAAATCAGGCTGGGAAGAGAAAGCAGGTCTTCTGAGTTCAAGCCAGGCACTCTTTTTTTTTTCTAAATAATTCTAACCCTATTAGATTTGTACAGTCTGCATATCAATATGCATACACATCTTTGGGAACAGAAAACTGGATTTCATTTGGTATCAGTAGGATATTGAGGCCAATGAGAAACAATAGAATATCTCAGTTCTGGCAAATGATATAGAACCCAGATCATAGGTCTTTATAGGTCAAATCTAGGTTCTGATATTTGACCCCCACATAGCAAGGATACTTCTTGCTCCCTTAAGTACTCCCTGACCAATTCTTCTGATACAATTTGTTAAAACATACATATTCTTTCCGGTTCCTAAAACCTGGTAGACTTTCCTAAATCTAGAGTCAAGGTATCATCTTGCATCTTTATATCTACTTCCACTGGGCTGTTGTGAGGACCGAATAAGTTAATGAATATAAAAAACAGGGTGTCAGATGAGGAAAAAAATACTGAATTTAGAGGTGAAGTGACATCAGCAGCCATATAGTGCATGCCATGCTTGATAAAGAATCATCTCTCTAACATACCTGACAAATGGTTATCTAGCCTTTGTTTGAAGACCTTAGGTAAGGAGGAACCCATTTGCTCCCATGGCAGTACATTTAACTCCACTTGGAAATAATAGAATCTAGTTTCAAACCTTGGCATTGCCAATTATAACATAGATCAAATGCATCAAATCACAAACTTTCTATGCCCCAATGTCTTTTCTGGGAAATGAGGGGCTTGGACTAGATGATATTTTAAGTCCCTTCTAGCTCTAAATCTGTAAATGGAAAATGTTATCTGTTTACCACTTCACTCTTCCATTTATCATTTTGGATAAGTTATTACCAGGGTAAGCTTGTGTGTTTTTTTTAAATCTGTAAAATGAGGGTATTGATACTTTTACTTACTTATGCAGAGGGTTGTGAAGTGAAGAAAGTGAAGAAAAAAACCTCATAAACTCTGCAACACTATATAAATGTGAGTAGCTGTGATAGTATTATCAATAGAAATTATTCTATTGATATTAAATAGTTTTCTAGACACACGATTTATTTCACTTGACCTAGCCTACGTGCCTTCCAATAAAATCCTCCTCTGATGGAAGGACAGAAGGAAACAAACATTTATTAAGTGCACTCTATTTGCCAGTCACTATGCTAAGCACTGTGATACAAATAAAAGGAAAGACAAAAAAAGAAATATTTCTAAAACCTCAAATTCTAATGGGGCATGATAATAGACAAAATTACAAACTGTAATATCAAGTAGGGAGCAGATAGTAGCATGAAGGTATCTGGAGTAGGGGCATGATTTTTAAGACCAAAAGCCATGAATGTGCCCTGAAGGGAAATTAAGCCTGGCCTGTGCCTTTCCACAAAACTGGAAGCTGTAATAGAAACTCACCAATAGGAAAGTATGTATGTGGCGGGGTGGCGATGGGGGTGGGGAGGGTGATTATTATACAGGGATATTCCAGTCTAAGAAAGCCTCAGGATAATTGGTTATTCCCCCAAGGGGATCTCCAAGGCAATGAGGAAAGCTTTAAGATGAGATAATAGCAAACCATTTTTTTTGTATTCCTGAAACAGGGCAGAATGGGAATGATTTGATGATATGTCATAGTGAATGCTTTGCTGGAGGAGTTTAAGCTTTGGCAGATATTATGTAGAGTTTAAATGTCAAAATAGTAATGTTCTATTTGTCTGCCAATTTAATATCAGGCAAACTACATTTCCAGTGGATAGAGTACTTGACCTGAAGTGAGGAAGACTTATTTTTCTGAGTTTAAATTTGGCCTTAGACACTTGCTAGCTATGGACAAGTCACATAACTCTGTTTACCTCAGTTCCTCATCTGTAAAATGAGTTGGAGAAAGAAATTGCAAACTACTCCAGTATCTTTGCCAAAATGGGGTAACAAAGAGTAAGATATAACTGAAATAACTGAATAACAGCAACAAACTCTGTGTAGGAGCCTCAGTGGATTGGTCACCAGGAAATACATTTATTTTTTTAGCTGTAGCAATTGACCAAGTCTGTTTATTAAAGTACATAAAGATTCATTAAGTAATTCAATGTAATAAACCTTTACTGAGTGTCTATTGTGTACTCATGCCTATGCTAGGTGCAGGAAATATGAAAACAAAACATTTTCTGCCCTCTAGGAGCCTGAAAACTACTGGGGAAAAAGTGTTAAAGAAGATACGTATATATCAAACACAGAGAGAATAAATAGAAATGAGTATGGAATGAGTGTGAACACTGCCCAAATTATGAACCCTTGAAGTACTAATGAAATGTAGATCTCTTGAGAAAAATGTAAGTGTACTTTAAAAGTTTATACTTTATTTTTAAGAAAATTATTTCACTCCAGAATAAATCATTCTTACCATTTATTGGTATTTTCTATTAATGTTACCTCCTGACAAATTGCAAAATGTCTTGAAGAAAAATATTAATTTATCATCAATGTTGCTCTTCTGTATTCACGTATTGTCACTGAGGCTTTGGGTGCCTTTCCCATACCTTATCAACTACTTAAAAGACACTTTGGTAAATCATAAAGCTCTTTCCAAAAGCTTCCACAAGTAATAATAGTATTGAATTCCTGAATTAGTCAGTGACTACAGGGATTATTAATTCTAAGACTCTTATACATTATGGTCTAGTGGACACATTTTTTCATTAAAAATTGTTATAGCACACCATTCATCTGGTGACCATGTTCCTGGGAGAGCAGTCATTTTTAACTAATAGCAAGTATGCAACATCCCAGGCAAGTATCATTGCTCCATTACACAGTATTTTCATGCAGGTCTTCCCAAATATTGTGCAAGTGAACGTAAGGAAAGCATATTGTGTAGCATACTAGAAATTAACTTTCATTCTGAATCACCTTTGCCAATATTCTGGTTGGAAAATCAAAATCAAAGACAGCACATATGACCCAGTAGGATTCTGAAGCTCCCTAAGCCTCTGATCAATCCCAAATTAGACACTGCATTTGAATGTGTTCTACAAAAACAAAAACAAAAAAAAAAGATGAAAAGAATCTTCAAGAGGAAATTCCAAAGAGTACTCCAGACCTAAAGCAGATGAATCATTAGTTATTAAACAAGTAGGGCATAATTCCCTGCCGTGATTAAAAAGAGAAGGTTCATTTCAGAAGTCCCTGCCCAAAGCTTTGTAAGAAGTAAGGTAACTGAATACATTCTTAGACTGTTTTGTGTAGAAGAGAAAAGGACCTGGAATCATGGGATTCTTGAGGATACATTAATGTGAGCAGTCAATTTAATAAGGGGGAAAAAGATGACAAAAGCAATTTATCTACTTCATGGTTTGACCTTGTTAATGCATATAGCTACATCCTTGATTCTTTTACTCAACTCAGGTTAAGTATTTTAGTGCCCTACTTTAAAAAAAAGTCAAATTTTTTCTTGGGCTGTACAGTAAATAATTGAAATGCAAAATTGATCATATTCTCCTATTTAATATTCCTATATTTAGTGATGATTGCCCTCAAAGTGAGTGATTATATGATAAATTCATTGTCACAGTAAGAGAAGAAAGAATTACATAACATGAGTAGAAGTTATAAATGTTATAATGATCTTCATTGAAGGATATTCTCTTTAACCAGTATTGTTCTCAAGATAGGTAGAGAAAAGGGGAGATGCTCCTTAGGTCTATGACTTGAGTCATTCAACAGTTATCTGAGATCCCCCTTTCTACAACTGTAATGCCTTTGTCTGTTGATTATCTTTCATCTATATTGTATCTACCATTTCTACATAGTAATTGGCGTGTTATCTCCCCCTTACAATATGAGCTCTTTGAGGTGGGAGGGAAAGACCTTTTGTCTTTCTTTGTATCTTCAGCATTTACCAAAGTGTTTGTGCACGTTGTAGGTGCTTAATAAAGATTTAGTGACTGAGCAACTGAGTAGATCCAGCCTATAGGATAAAACACAGAAAGAGGAAGATAATAATGCTCAATAGCTACTCAATTGGCCAGTGGGGATAAATTATGATAACCATTCCTTACCCCAAATTTGGTGAAGGGTTCAATAGCAGAGATGGCCTTCCCCCACCACATCTGGCCAATAAAAAAAGCCTGCTGTCTCAAGTAAGTTAGAGGTGGAAAAAGAGAGGGACTACCACCTATGTTATCACCAAATGTAAGTATCATTCAGTGTTCATATAAAAAAAATGGATAGTTGGGAAGCAGAAAGGGACAGAGTGAAGTTTTAGCTTATACCCACAAGATAAGTAACAAACTTTTTCCTTTATAAAAATCAAATAAAATGAAAATTCCATCTCTGACATAAACTAATTTGTTTTTTCTGTTGAATAATTCACCTGTGTATCATCTATAACTATATATGTATGTATACATACATATATGTATATGTATATATATATAGTCTATGTACGTGTATATGTGTGTATACCTATACATACACATACATGTATATATGTATACATATATACATGCACATACATGCATACATAGATACAGCTATCTATCTATATCTATCTATCTACCTATCCATCTATCTATTACTTATAATTTGGGGATTTAAGGCAAAATAGTGAAATTGAAGAGGTAAGGGGAAAACTAATTATCCTTAGGAGGCTTGTTTGTTTGTTTTCTATTATCTCTAATTAGCCTGAGAAATGCCATGAGGAATGGTCTGGAGGATCCTTCCTCAAGAGATACTAATAAAGTTTCTAAAGAGATATGCATTTCTCTTTGTGTTCTCCATATGAATGGTGATTTGTGATAAGAGTGAGGACAAAGTTAAGAAGAACTCTACTTTTCAGGATAAAAGGACTCAATTTGCCAAAGAGATTCTGTGTGAATGTCTACCTTCTATGGAAAGTAATATAAATTAATTCATATTCATTGAGTAAGGTAATCACCTGCAATTATAAAAATCATAAGCAGAAAAAAATATATTAAATGTATTACTGAGAAGCATATGGACACAAAGAGACTACATGTTATGGAAGACATTTTGGAAGATAAAATTCTGTTGTTTCCTCCACAATAAGAAAAATGCTTATCACTCTTGAAAAATATATACACACAAACATATATGAATATACTTATGTATTAGTATATTCATATATGTATGTATATATGTGTGTATTTCATTTAATAATTCAGTGTAGTCTATGAAATGATTAAGATTAGAATGAGTAGCACCAAAAGAAGGTTGTATACATGACTAAAATGATGTGAACAAAACCAATAGTTAAAAAAATTAGTCAATATTAGTGCTCAAGAAAAATGCTAGACAATACTTCCCTATTTTCAATAGAGATGAAAAGGGTTATGGGTAGGGAAAGTTATATACATGAACAGATCCAGTCTTTTAATTTGTCATTTTTGACTAACTTTTTTTCTTCATTAACAGAGAGGTTTCAATTTGTGTGAATTGGAGAGAAGGTTGAATATATTGAGAAATGTTACACTATTTTTTAGGTCCATCACTAAAACACATAAGAAAATATTACAGTATATGAAAGTTCTTAATATAAAAACTTATTGCTTTAAATTATTTGGGCACAATTAAATGGATAAAAGAAAATATAGATAATGCTCATATTCAACCTTGCTAAAATGAATAGTGATTCCATATTAAGTTGGGCAAGGGATAACATTTTTGGTCTTAAAACTTAACCAAAAGTCAACAATCACTAGATTGTCATAGTATATGTTTTTATGGATGATGCTTTGCTCTTAGTTTTAAATATCTACTACTTATTTTAAGAAAAACTTCATTTATTCCTATGCTTTCTAGTATTTTTAACAGGAAAAAGTGTCATATTTTGTCAAAAGGTTTTTCTTCATCTATTGATACAATCACATGATTTCAAAATTGTTTTTGTTATTTACCTGGTCAGCTATGCTTATGGTTTTCCTAATATAGAACCAGTCCTGCATTCCTAGTGTAAATAAAGCATATAATCTCTGTGAAGCACTACTATAATCTCCTTGCTCATATTGTACTTAATATTTTGCATAGAAACAGGCCTGTAGTTTTCTTCTCTGCTTTGAAACTCCGTGATTTAGGTATCAAGATCATTTTTGCATCATAAAAGAAATTTCATAGAACTCTACCTATTTTTTTCAAAAAGTTTATATATTATTGAAATTTTTTTTTAATGTTTGGTAGAATTCACTTGTAAATTCATCCAATCCTAGGTTGTTACTGTTCCCTACTCCCAAATTCTTTTTTCTTCTTGGTATATTTTTTTTCATTGTTTATTTATTTTTAGTTTTCAACATCATTCGCTTCCCTAAGATTTTGAGTTCCAAATTTTCTCCCCATCTCACCCCTCCCCCACCCCAAGATGGCATGCATTCTAAATACCTCTTCCCCCAATTTGCCCTCCTTTCTATCACCCCACCCCTTATCTTATCTCCTTGTCCTTCTATTTTCCTGTAAGGCAGGATAGATTTCTATACCCCATTGCCTGTATTTCTTATTTCCCAGTTGCATGTGAAAACAATTTTCAACATTTGTTTTTAAAACTTTGGGTTCCAAATTTTCTCCCTTCGTCCCTTACCAACCACTCTCATCTAGAAGGCAAGCAAATCAATACAGGTTATACATATGTAGTCATGCAAAACACTTCCATAGTAGTCATGTTGTGAAAAACTAACTATATTTCCCTTCATCCTATCCATCCCCATCTATTCTCTGCTCTCTTTTAACCCTGTCCCTCATCAGAAGTGTTTGCTTCTGATTGCCCCCTCCCCCTATCTGTTCTCTCTTCCATCATCCTTTCACTCCCTTATCCCCTTCTTCCCTATTTTCCTGTAGGGTAAGATAAATTTCCATACCCAATTGAGTGTGTATGTTATTCTCTCCTTAAGCTCAATCTGATGAGAATAAGATTCACTCATTCCCTCTCACTTCCCCCCACTTCTCCTCCACTGTAAAAGCTTTCTCTTATCTGTTTTATATAAAATAATCTATCCCATTCTACCTCTCCCTTCCTCCTTCTCCTAGTATAATACTCTCACACACCTTAATTTTATTTTTTAGATATCACCTCTTCATCTTTAACTCACCCTGTGCCCTCTATCTACCTACCTACCTATCTATCTATTTATCTATCTATCTATCTATCTATCTATCTATCTATCTATCTATCTATCTATCTATCTATCTATCTAACTATCCGTCTATTTGTTTGTCTGTCTATCTATATACAAATATTTTTTTCCTTCCAACTACCCTCATACTCACAAAGGTCTCATGAGTTACAGATGTCATCTTTCCATGTGGGAATGTAAACATTTCAACTTTAATAAGTATCTTATAATTTTTATTCCTTGTTTACCTTTTCATTCTTCTCTTGAGTCTTGCATTTGAAAGTAAAATTTTCTATTCAGCTCTAGTCTTTTCAATCAAGAATGCTTAAAAGTCTTCTATTTCACTGAATATCCATTTTTTCCCCTGAAGGATTATACTCAGTTTTGCTGGGTAAGTGATTCTTGATTGTAATCCTAACCCCTTTGACCTCTGGAATATTAAATTCTAAACCCTCTGGTCCCTTAATGTAGAAGCTGCTAAATCTTCTGGTATCTTGATTGTGTTTCCATAATACTTGAATTGCTTCTTTCTGGCTGCTTGCAATATTTTCTCCTTGATCTGGGGACTCTGGAAGTTGGCTATAATATTCCAAGGAGTTTTCCTTTGCAGATCTCTTTCAGGAAGTGATTTATAGATTCTTTCCATTTCTATTTTACCCACTGGTTCTAGAACATCGGGGCAGTTTTCCTGGATGATTTCTTGAAAGATGATGTCTAGGCTCTTTTTTTTTTTTTTATTCAGGGCTTTCAGATAGCCCAATAATTTTTAAATTATCTCTCCTGCATCTATTTTCCAGGTCAGTTGTTTTTCCAATGAGATATTTCACATTGCCTTCTATTTTTTCATCCTTTTGGTTTTGTTTTATAATTTCTTGATTTCTCATAATTTCTTGTTTTTGTTTTATAATTTCTTGATTTCTCATTACCTTCCATTTATTCCATTATAATTTTTAGGGAAGTATTTTGTTCAGTGAGCTTTTGGACTTCCTTTTTCATTTAGCCAATTCTGCTTTTGAAGGCATTCTTCTCCTCATTGGCTTTTTGGACCTCTTTTGCCATTTGGGTTAATCTATTTTTTTAAGGCAATTGGGGTTAAGTGACTTGCTCAGGGTCACACAGCTAGTAAGTGTCAAGTGTTTGGTCTGAGGCCGGATCTGAACTCAGGTCCTCCTGACTCCAGGGCCAGTGCTCTATCCACTGTACCACCTAGCTGCCCCTGGCTAGTCTATTTTTTAAGGCATTATTTTCTTCCTTATTTTTTGTGTCTCCTTTAGCAAGCTATTGACCTGTTTTTCATGATTTTCTTATGTCACTGTCATTTCTCTTCCCAGTTTTTCCTCTACTTCTCTTACTTGTTTCTCAAATTCCTTTTTGAGCTCTTCCATGGCCCGGGACTGGTTCATGTTTTTCTTGACTTTGGATATAGGAGCTTTGACTTTGTTGTCTTCTTCTGGTTGTATGTTTTGATCTTCTTTGTCACCAAAGAAAGATTCCATGGTCTGACTTTTTTTGTGCTGTTTGCTTATGATCCCAGTCAATTACTTGAGTTTTAAACTCTTTGTTAAGGTAGGGGATCTGTTTCCAGTGTGAAGAATGTACTGTCCCATGCTTTGGGGGTTTTGTGCAGCTGTTTTCAGAGATACTTCTAGGGACCTGTAAATTTTCAGTTCTTCCAAGGCCATACAATCAAGGGCATAGTGTTTATTCCTTTCCTGGCCTGGGGCCTGGTCTTTGAGTGATCACAAGCACTCTTTTCTGCCTTATAACTGTGAGGAGGATTCCCTCTCCACCACCACCACAACCTCCACCATGCCAGTACTCCTCCTTCCCCCAAGATCACCACCCAGAACTGTGACCCAGATCCAAACACAAGCAAAGCAAAAGAATCCTGCCTCAGTACCAGCATAAATATCCCTGCAATTCCCCTCTGATAAACCACTTGATTCTCCCTCCCTCGGTAGTCTGAGAGCTCAGGAAGAAGTGCCTTCCCAGTGCTGTGCTGGAACTGGGGTTGGGACCAAGCTTCTCTCTCTCCATGGTCAGACAGACTTTTCCTACTGACTTTCTAAGTTGTCTTTGGTGTCTGCGGGTTGAGAAGTCTGGAAACCATCACAGCTCCCCTTGATTCAATCTTCTGAGGCCTGCTCCAGGTACACTTAGGCCTAGTCTTTCCCTGTGTAGACCATGTTGAACTGTTCTCCTCTCCCAACCCAGTGCAATAGACCTTTCCAATCAACCATCCAGGTTGTCTTGGGCTGGAAATTTGGTTCACTCTGTCTTTTTGTGGGTTCTGCTTCTCTAGAATTTGTTTAGAGCCATTTTTATACAGTATTTAGATGGGTTTGGGAGAGAGTTTAAGCCAGTCACTGCTTTTGCTCTACCATCTTGGCCCCAATTTATTTTTCTAAATTAAGGTTATTTACCATTATATTTCCTCTTCTGTTAAACTGGAAAATTTGTGTTTTTATAAATATTCATGCACTCCAGTTAGATTGTATAATAAAAATTGACCAATCAATCATCAATGATTTATTAAGTATCTACTATATGCCAGGCTCTATGCTAGGTACTGGGGATACAAGTACAAAGAATGAAACAATCTCTATTCTCTATAATCTCTATAAGTTTATCTTCTGATGAGAAAGATAATGATCACATACATACATACATATATACATAAATACACATACACATACATACACACACATACACATCAATTTGGTTGTTGTTACAATACTATAGGTGGGAAATGATGAAGGTCTAAACTAAATAGTTAGCTGTGTGCTAATCAAACTAAGTGTTGGGATATAAAGACAAAAGAAAATCTTCCCCTTAGGTTTAAACACTAAGCTTCAGAATATTAAGATGAAGGAATAGATGGATGAATGAATAAGGCATTCTGTTATAAGACAAAGAATGATGAGGAAGACCTAAGTTTAAGCCATGGCTCAGTAACTTGATAACTGTGCATCCTTAGGCAAGACATTTAATAACCATGAGCCTCAATTTCCTCATATATAAAAACAATGTTTATAATTTATTATTTCTCTGATCACATTTAGCTATAAAGCTCTGACCCTCTGAATGAATTTAAAAGCATTTAATAAATATTTACTTTGTGAGAAGGACTGTGTTAAGGGATTCAAATTAAGAAAAAAAAAAGTAAAGGAAGTTTCTGCTCTAAAGATTACATACTAATGGGGGAGATAATACATAGAGGGGAGTGGTAGCCAGGTAGGAATACTTTGAAATGCAAAGTCATAGAAATGGTGAAGGCAGACATAGGGAAGTAGATTGATTTACCCTTTCTACTACCAATAGTAGTAAATGGAATGGAAGTGCAAAATGGTAGTGGAGAGGCATGTGCATAGTAGAAGATAGGCATGGAGCAGAAAAGTGGCTATCCAAGAACATGCCTGAGGAATAAAGCTTTGCTGAAGCCTGCCCAGTTATAATGGACAATATGAGATATTCCCTAATCAGGAGAGTGTTTTTCCAAGGTAGTTATTCCAGAACTGAAAGGATTATGTTCTCTAAGGCATGGGAAACACATGGTTAGAAAGCAGTTTTAGGGAATGAGTGAATCTTATTCTCATCAGATTGAGCTTAAGGAGGGAATAACATACACACTCAATTGGGTATGGAAATCTATCTTATCCTACAGGAAAATAGGGGAGAAGGGGATAAGAGAGTGGGGGGATGATAGAAAGGAGGACAGATTGGGGAAGGGGGTAATCAGAAGCAAACACTCCTGAAGAGGGACAAGGTTAAAAGAGAGAATAAAATAAATGGGGTAGGGCATAGGATGAAGGGAAATATAATTAGTTTTTCACAACATGACTACTATGGAAGTGTCTTGAATGACTACACATGTATAACCTGTATTGATTTGCTTGCCTTCTCATTGAGGGTGGGTAGGGAGGGAGGAAGGGAGAAAATGTCAAAAAATTGTTTTCACATGCAACTGGAAAATAAGATACACAGGCAATGGGTATAGAAATCTATCCTGTCTTACAGGAAAATAGAAGAGGAAGGGGATAAAAGAAGAGGGAAGATAGAAGGGAGGGCAGATTAGGGAAAGGGGTATTCAGAATGCATGCTGTCTTGGTGTGGGGGGAGGGGCAAAATGGGGAGAAAGTTTGGAACTCAAAATCTTGTGGAAGTGAATATTGAAAACTAAAAATAAATAAATTAATAAATGTTTAAGTTTAAAATTAAAAAAATAGAAAGTAGTTTTATCTGCAAGATATATGAAAATTTTAGAACACTCTAAGTTCAATATGAGTCAGTTGTGTGATATAGTAGTCAAATAAATTCATTCCAGGAACAAAGAACTGTGGTACTCTGCCCTGGTCAGATCACATCTGGGGTCTTATTTTCATTTCTTGGAGTCATAATTTAGGGAGGATATTGAAATGTGTCCGGATGGGAACATCCAGGATACTGAACTGTCTTGAGTCCATGTCTCATGAAGATTAATTATTGGAAATGAAAATAAATAGATTGAGTAAGAAAAGATTTGAGGGCACGGGGAGCATGCTAGAAATCTTTGGAGGGCTACCATGTAGAAGACAGTTAAGCTTAATTGTTTTTTTTTTTCCTTTTCTTTTTGGCACAAGAGGGTGAAACAATTGGTGAAAGTTGGGAAGTTGGACATTTAGATTTCATGGCAGGAAATGATTTTTAGAGATGTCCAAAAGTAAAATGAGTTGACTAAGATAGAATTGGAGGAAATGAGCTTCCTCTCCTTGGAATTCTTGAAGGAGAGTCAGGATGATTTTTGCTTAGGTATTTTTCATGAGTTTCTGTATAATAAGCCTTCTCTCATTGTGAAATGAAATACTTTGTCATTAGAGCACCAGGGAGGAGATGGAGAGAACTTGAGGGGCTGGAGGACTCTCAATACCCTTGAAATCTTAGTGCAGAAGCATCCAGTTCCTCCTTGGACCAGTATAGTCAGGCCCACTGTTAGTGGAGACTGAATAAGGCAGAGCTACAACAGAATACTTGGAATCTAGTAATCTCAGTTTGAATTGGAGCTTTTTGAGCTATAAGCTGTAGAACCTTAAACTTTTCCCCTCCACATTCCAGACCTCACTGTTCCTATGTATAAAATGAAGTTATTAGACTAAATACACTTTCAGTTCTAAATCTTTTTATGCAATGGTTTAAGTTTGACTTCTCAGATCTGCCACCTCCTAGTTCTGTAATCTTGAGTATGTCAATCTCTTTACTTGAGACTGTTTCCATAAGGTTGTAAAAGTTATAATGACTCATACTCTACCAAATTCATAGTTATTGTAAAGATCAAATGGGATGAGTATGTAAGGTCTTTTGCAAAGATCACAGTGAGGGACAGCTAGATGGCACAGTGGATAGAACACTGGTCCTGAAGTCAGGAGAATCTGAGTTCAAATACAGCCTCAGTCACATGATATTCACTATCTGTGTGTCCCTGGACAAGTGACTTAACCCTGATTGCCTTGCAAAAAAAATAAATAAAAAACACAAAGATCACAGTGCATGTGTGCTATTAACATCATCCCCTGAAGAACAAACAATAGATGACATTAAATAAAAGGTTGGGGTGGGGTTTGTTCTTTTAGAAGGAAGTTTTAATTGTAAACTTATAGTCTGAATCATGATTAGAGACTTACTTTTTATGGAATGCTGTATACTTTATAAACACAAATAAGCGAAGGGAATGAAAGCAGTGAATAGGACAATATTGATTGATTTGCTCATAATTAAGCCTAGACTCTGAAAAGTAGAAAGTAATTGCCAATGTTCTGTTAAGCATGTTTACTTTCTGTTGATGCCTAAAAAGGGAGACATAAACATGGTAATTAAAGGGTTATTTTCCGTCCTTCAGATTCAAGGGTGATATTATTCATGATGAACCTGATTTGTGTATGCTTTGAATGGAGGGTAGTCATCTTCTGAATTTGTACTAAAATAAGAAGTATACTTTGTAAAATTAACTGAAAGCTGAAATCAATTAAAGATTATAGATTAATCCATATCTGGGTCAAGGACATGGTCCATTAATACACTACCCTTTAGTAGTCTTGGATTGAGGCTGTTGATGCTCTGGGCAGTGAAAAACATCTCCTGACATATTAGGAGTTGATAGTACCATGTTGAGTGTCATATCAACTACATGACTCTCACAGATCCATGTGCATATAAAAACTCGGTGCTCCAGATTAGTAAATTATAAAAAGGAAAATTCAGGAGGTGGGTTGACCCCTAAATGGTATTATTTTCAACTTTATACTGGAAAACTTTCATTTTCCTATCATCATCCTAAGTTTGACATTTCTAAGGTTCAGTATTTTAGAGTAGAAAAAAAGCACTGGTTCAGCAGTCAGACAAACTTGATTAAATATAAATAAATATTAATAAATAAATGCTTCATAAATATAAAACCTTGAAGGGGTTATTTTACATCTCTGGGTCTTTACATCCTCATGTTCAAAATGAGAAGGATGGATTATGTAAGCTTTAAAACCCTTTACAGTTACAAACCCAAAGATTCTATAATCAAGGAAATTTTCTAAATTGAAGTAGAAACATAATTTTGATTCATGCAAATCTGCAGTTGAATTGATTAACTCTTGATCAGTTTTTCCTTATCAATTATTGATATTGTCTTATTCCAGAAATGACAATTTAAGCAAAATTGTAATATCGTTGTTTGATACTACGTGAGGGAGACCTAGTGAAGTGGTGAAAGGAGCTAGTGACTTGGAATACAATGACCTGGGTTGCAGTACAGACTGCAACTTATTTAATCAATATGACTTTTGACAAGTCACTTAACCAGAGTGAATTTCTTTTTACCCATATGCAAATTGGGGATTTATTTATTTAGAACCTTAGACACAGATAGGTAGAAGAGGCCTAAGAGTTCAAGTAATCAAACTTATACCTAAGCAACAATTCCTAATACAACACTGAAAAGTGGTCAACAAGCTTCTGCTACATGTTAATATCTCCTTAAAGACTTTCACTGATCAATAAATTTTTACTTGCCCTAAGTATGTCAGGAGAACTAATGTCCCTTCTCCAATTACTGGACTTTCCAGAAGGATACTGCTGTCCCTAGCAATGGCCATCACAAAGTAGAGCCAAGATAGAAAGTATTGTATTCACTTTTACCTGCCATCATCAGTGGAGCTGCTCCCATCAAATGCTGAGACAACTGATCAAGGAGAGGGCCCCTTACTTTCTACCTGGCTGCACTCACTGTTGCCAGCAAATTCACGGTATTTTTGACCCTTACAGTGTAGATGATATTGAATTTCCTGGTTGTTTAAGAATAAAGCACCGTAGCCTGAACCCCCCAAATCCATTATCTCATACTGTCACTTCAACCCCAATTTTTTTTACATCCCATTCAATCTCTGCCTTGCTCATTCATTTTACCTTCTTAAGTTCCAATTCCTTAAATAACAAACTTCTCTTTATTTTAACCCTTTACTTCTTTTGCTCCTTCTATCTTTTGTCAATCAGTTTTTGGAGAGAGTATCATTGAGGGTTCAGGTAGATTACCTTTGTTTTAAGAAGCACATTGAGAGAAGCAGGTTAGATTATTAGATTAGATTATTCATACTTTTCTCCTAGATGCAGCCTAGTAACCGATGATGATATTTTGTCCTGTGAAATTCCAGGAGGTATTCCATATAGCCATAAAGAGAAACTGAAGATAAGGCCTGAGGAGTCTGGTAGAATTGTAAGGAGGTACGCAGGGGCTTTCAAGGTGAGTCCAATGCTGGAGAGTGGCAGTATTTTGTCTCAATGTGGGCCACCTGAGCCCAGTGTGAGAGAAAGCTTATCTATTTGGGTCACAATGTATTATTTCACTGCCACCTTGTACCATCAGCTCACATTCCATTATTTGTACCATGACTTTTCCTAAATATGCAGTATTTGAATGTTTCTTGAAAATTGAATCTTGAAACTTACCCATCTTCTGTTTTTATTTTCTTCTGCAAAAATGTAAGACAAATAAATAAGGCAGGAACTCTTTCTTATTTCATTTTGAGCTTAAAGTTACCTTTCAGTCTGTTATTAGGATTATTGTAACCTATGAAGAATATAAATAATTGCTCTTGCCATCCAACAGTGTGTCTCAGAAGGAAATTCAAAGTACTACAGTGGCTTCATAAGCATTCTCTCTCTCTCTCCCTCCCTCTCTGTCATATATATTTGCATGTGTGCACACTCACAAATTGAATTTCCAAAGATAAATTACTCAAGTTATAACCTTTTCTTATTTCACTGAGATAAAAATAAAATACCATTAAGGAAACTATATTTTGTCCATTTTATGTGTTTAGATAGAACCAGGATCATGATGCATGAAAAATACCTGAATAAGAGTAGAAAGATTTGGGTTCAGATTCCAGTTCTGCCATAAACTAGCTAAATAAAATTAGACAAAGCCATTCCCTTCTCTGAACTTCACCTTCTTCTTTCATAAAGTGAAATAATTGGACTAGATGTTCTTTAATGTTGGTTCAAAATAATTAATTTTTTCAAAATATATACTTTTTGTAGGCAGATTCTGACTAATTCATTGAATTATCAGACAGATACCTCAGGATCTGCTAGGTCTGGGTGGGGAACCTGCAACCTCAAGGCCAAATGTGGCCTTCTAGGTCTTTAAGTATGGTCCTTTGACTGAATCTAAATTTACTGAGCAAATCCCTTTAATAAAAATATTTGTTCTGTAAAATTTGGATTCAGTCAAAAGGTCTCACCCAAGGATATAGAAGGCCACATGTGGCCTTGAAGTCACACTTCCCCAACCCTGTGCTAGGTGTACAATCTCTCTTAACTGTTTAGCAACACCTGAGGTCAATCTACATTTTCCTAATCTGGGAAGGTGCCATTCTACCTCAGACAAACTTGACTCTTTCTTTTGGCTTATTTGGCCTATGGACTATTTCTTAGGCTGGTGAGTAGACTTCTACTGCATCCAATCTGTTCTCTGGTCTTACTGAGGTAAGTTAATAAACAATTGTTGAATGCTCAGTGTTAAATGTTGAATTTCATCTTCATTTTTTTTCTCTCTTCCGTAATAAAAGAATGTTTTTATAGGTAATTAAGAAGCATTTTATGTTACATTTTATTTAAAATCACCTTAATATCAAAATTAGGTTAATGCTAATATCAAACTACAGTAATTGGTGCTATTTCAAAAGTGATGTGTAAATCATTACAGGTGTGTCCCAGAACCAGAAAGATATCCCAAGTCTCTTGAAACTGACAATCTCTCTTCCTCAATTCTGCTATTTGAAAAAAAAAACTATTATAATAAATTAGAAGCACTGTTACATGCTAGATTGCATGTTGAACTTAGAGTCATAAAGATCGGAGTTCAAATTCTGCTTCTTATATTTATTCTGTGTCAATCACTGAGTAAATCACTTAACCCCTTTCAGTGTCAGGGACCTAAGACTATGATTAATAGGCAAGTTGCAATTTATTTGTTTGTCTGGTGAATCTGCCTCCAGAGAGTGAATGAAATGCCTTTGGTATATTGTACTATATATTTACAAATATAAATAAAAAAAATAACTTGCTATAATATTATACTCATAATCTATTCCATATGGTTTTCATATCATAGAATCAAAGAAGGTCAAAGTTGAGTGTTCAAATGTCATCTAACCCATTTAGCAAATGAAATATAAACATCTTAGATTTGTTGTCTGCCAGCTACTATTTGAATGCTTTTAGAGATAGAGAACTTATTATATCCAAAGCTGACCCAATTCTATTGATAGACTTCTTTCCTTTCAAAAAATCAGTCATCTGTCTTTCTGCAACATCCATGCTTTGAGCCTAGTTCTATTCTCTAGAGGCAAACAGAACAAGCCTAACTTCATCTTAACCATTTTAATCTTCAGGGAGCCATCTTCTCTCACAAAAAATCCCTCTGTACTTTCAGTTGTTCCTCATATGACATGGCCTGCCATACTTTTGTCAACCTAGTTACTTGCACTGCATACACTGCAGCTATTTTTTTTAATCCTCTGCAAAAATATGGTATTGGGAACTGAAGACAATATCAGAGTTGTTATCTGACTAGGAAGAAGAATCATGAGTTCCTGAATTCAGGGAACTTCTCACATACCTCCCTCAGGTATTTCAACAATCATCTTATTGATGTGGATACCTCATCTCTCTTTGCAGACAGTCATCCATTCATTCCACTGCAGTTTAGACCCATTTTATTTCCCAGATATTTCCCCCAGAGAAACCACCTCTGGAAAACTTATTCTATATTGTTTTCCATATTTTAAGTATGGCTGGAGTTCTCAGGTTGTCTATATGTTATTAAGTATTCTTGCCTCAGGATCAGACTCTCTTTCTTTTTGATCAAACATTTACTTAAACATATCCCTGAAGCCATTTATTGGGTAAAGGCTATTACTGGAATTTGCAGAGATCTGCTTATACCTTGTATTTCTCCATTGTTCTTTAGATGAACATCTAATTTAAAATCCTCAGTGAATATGATGCTCAGAGATTTTCAATCATATGGCATCACTGAGAGTATTTTTGTGCTGAAAGGATGGGCACATTCACTGGGAATAACTCTGGATTCTTCAAAGTACTCTGTGACAGTACTAGTATAGTATGGCTACCTATCCTATCCCTATTCATTTCTGGCCGGAGTTATTCAGTTTCTGTGACTATCTCAAGTCAATGGACAGCCAACCTAACTTCATAAAAAGCATGAAAACAACATGTTAATCCACCTATTTTCCCCCTATGGGCAGTTAGGTGGCACAGTGAATAGAGTACCAACCCTAGAGTCAGGAAGACTCATTTTCCTGAGTTCAAATTTGGCCTCAAATACTTAGCAGTTGTGTGACCCTGGTCAAGTCACTTAACACTGTTTGCTTCAGTTTACCCATCTGTAAAATGATCTGGAGAAGGAAATGGAAAACCATTCCAGTGTCATTGCCAAGAAACCCCAAATGGGGTTATAAAGAGTTGTTACAACTGAAAAAAATCAACTGGTAAACTATCCTCTTTTACTAATCATAGAACTCATTGAAGATGCCTTCAAATGAATGTTGCAGGGCTTACTGCAGTCTATATAATATCATCTGGAAATAATAGCATCTGAAGCATCTCACCTTCTGTAGAGAATCCCTTCTCTCATTGGTCCCCATTCAAGACATCTACCACAGTGGCAGATCCTTCTGTCAATAACCTGTCAACCTATTTTATCATTTGTTTGTTATTAGAATTGAATTTAATAGAAAAAATTATATATGGTTGCACTCATCAGATCCAAGTATTACATATATGTATCTATATAAATATGCATGCAATATACATGTGTATGTATATATATATGTATATGCATGTTTACATATGAGTATATGAAGAGTATATATACACACACACACACATATATGTATCTATACATATATATGTTGGAATAGAAATTTTAAGACTGTGTATCTTGCTTCACTAAATCAAACTTATGTGTCAGACTGACAGATTATAAATGCAATGGCATCTTTTATCCTCTTCACATTCCATTCAGTTGTGTAGTGATAAAATATGTGGTCTGTTATAAAAAATAAATTTTCCCTTCTCATATTTTCATCAAGTATACTTTTTATACACATATAGTATGTTCTCATAAAGATTTTATGAACATGTAGCCTTATTCCCTAGTGAGTCCATGTTCATTTATTATGAAGTTATATACTTACTCAAAGAGGATAGTCTTTCCTAATTTTTCAGCCAATAGCATGAAAGTAACCATATTTTCCTGGTAAAACAAATTTTGGAAATACTTTTTGGAAATACTCTGTCTCTATTCATGTACTCTAAGATTATGTTCAATCTTAGGATTGCCAGGTCACACTCCTGACTAATATTGAATTTTTCATTCAATTTGGCCTGCATATCTATGTTACACAAACTGTTATCTGGCCATTCTTTTTCTATTTTGTACCTTTTCAGTTGCTACTTTGAAGTATGGTGTTGTAGAAAAAGAACTAGGCTTGAAGTCAAGGAATCTGTATCCAAATTCTGCCTCTGCTCTTTCAACTACCTGTTTATTCTCAGGAAAATTACTCAATATCTCTGAGCCTCATTTTCCTTATTTTTAAAATGAGGGTTTGAACAACATAGTTGCAGAGATCTTATCCAGTTTTACATGTATAAGATGATTATTGAAATTGAAGAAATTTAACTTTATCCATATACAATATAACATTCTTTTAACAGATAGATCTAGTCATTTATGAGGTTTTTTTTGTTTTTTTGTTTGTTTGTGGATCTGATTTAGGTCTCATAACATTCATTATCAAATTTGATAAACATGTCATTTATCCATTTATCCAAAGAAATGTTAAAAATATGGATTAGCACAGGGCTGTAAAAAAACATGTGACACTTCACTAGGTGGCTCCCTACAATTTAATACCAACCCATAAGTTATAGAAGTTTTAGTCCAGCCATTTAACTCAAACTCTATCTAAGTATACTATTATGTAAGTCCACATTTCTCAATCTTGTCCACAGAAATCTCAGGAGAGACTTTATCCTTGCCTTAGGGAAAGAAATATGTATTATATATTAAAAATTCTTGTGATTCCCTAGGAAAGTTTTTTTTTCAAAGAAAGGAAATTGGTACACATTGGCATGACCTGTTTTTGATCAAGCCATGTCATCACCCTCTGATTTAAGGATCATATTTTCCCTTTCTGAATGTTTGCTGAACATCCATTTATAATACAATCTCGAATTTTGTCAGTACTTGAAGTCAAGCTTGTGGGCCAACAGTTTGAATATTCTCATTTTCTTTCTTTTAAAAAAAAATAGGTTATCTGCTCAACTCCAATCCCACAGTACCTCTTCTTCTCTGTATAGTTTTGCTTTATTTTGTTTTATTTTTTTCAAGATCACTTATAATGGTTCAGTAATCATATCTAACAGTATTTGCATTATGATGGAATATAGCTTCTGTTGGTCTGGTATAATAACCAATTGAAGCTATAAAGGTGTTTTCTTAAGATCTCCATTTCCTTTGGATTCAATTAACTAATAACAGTTTTTTGTTCTATCTTTCCCAGTTCAAAAATCATTCTTTTTGTCAGAGGAAACAACTATGAAAAAATAAATGTTTATTCTAATTTTAATACTATATCATATATATATGTACTCTAAGTAGCAATATTATTACTTGTTTCCTAAATAGGTTTTTTTTAGTTGTCTTTAACATTGAACAGCCCCAAATCATCCTAAGTATAGGAAGTTCTAATATCATGACTCTAGGGTTGTACCACTCTTTTGTGTTTATCTTTAGTTACCTGATTTTGCTTACATTACCTATAGTTGTTTGAAAAACAACAACAAAAAATGAACTTGAATTTTCCTATAAGCTTCCTCTTTATCAACATGGGTGTATTTAGATGGCTCCCACTTTTCAGAATTATTTGCATGTGTATAACTATATATTTGTTCTTGAGAATGTTTCATCTCTATTGGATGTGAATTTCAGTTTGTACAATGCATCCTGTACTTTGTATGATGTCTTTGAAACTGATATTTTTTATCACAAATAATCAAGGGCATATAACAAATTGTGTCTGACTTTCTGCTCATCTATAGGCCCTTTCTTTCTTTCTTTTTCTCCTTCTTTTTTCTTTCTTTCTTTCTAACTTTAGCCATTTCTTATTTTGTTGGTCAGAATAAAGTCCAGAATAACCATTATCCTTAGTATGTCCTCCAACTTTTAAAATAAATTGTCATTAAGGTGTAGCAAGAGAACTAACCAAGGAGGGCTGACTCCCTAGAGTATGTTGAATATGGCTACAAAGGTAAGTTAAAAACTTACCAGCCATTCTCAGGGAGAGCAAGAGATCTCCATCCTGTCTAAATAGTTGGTGTACCTCTTAACTACTAATTATCATCCTGTGTTTATTGTGATCTGTTTTCAGAATACTTCTCTATTTCTTCATTCTGTCCACATGATCTATAATGGTCTTCCTGTAGTCCTCTGACAATATTGCTTTCCCCTCATTGATTGTTACCTGAAATCTATGTTTGTCCTTCACAGAACTTAGATTCTTCTTCTAGTAGCTTTGAAGACAGAAGACTTGAGTTAACTGTTTTCACTTGGAAAAGTCAATTTGTTGTGTTCCCAAATTCCTCACTTAATAAATGAATGTTGGAAGAGATGATTTTACAAGTATCTTCCAGCTCTCAGTATATAAAATCATGGATTATATTCTTAGTATATGTTATTATGATCCTTTTATTTATTTAATCTATCCCCATCAAAAATGTATCATTTTATAGGTATATTACAGTTACACATTACATCCTAGGCAAACTAACCTCTTTAAATCAAGAATAATAATTCATTTTGTTCATTATATAAAGTGTTCCTCTTTGTAAATAGACATCTGAGGCCATGAATTTTACTGCTACCCCCCACCCCAACTGGTCCACTGTGAATTGATGTTCTTTTCCATTGATATCATCTTGATTTATTCATCCTGCTGATATCTGTGTTACATGTGATATGTATGTTTGTTGCTATAATTTAGTGTTGAGTTTTCTCTTTTACCCTACATTTTCAGCTTAAAGTCATTTTAATCAGATGTCTTCAGAAAGACATACTTTCCATGGCCCACATTGTATACATTTCTTCCTTGGTCAAGTCATTATTTATTCACCTTAAACCATAAGCAACGGTCCCAAAATACAAATCTTGTCCTCAAAAACCTTGATCAACTGCTATTTCTTTTTTCTTTGTTATTTGTTGTATACAAGTACATATTTCTCTTGGTGCCTACTGTCAAAAAGCAGTATAGATGAAATAACATTTGTTTCTCTAAAGCATTCAGTCTCTTGTCCAGGAGTTGATCAATCCCAGCAATGCTTTCTAAGCTCCTTCTGGTAGTATCATTTAATAGAATCATGAAATCATTTCCCCTACATAACTCACCAGATGTAGGTTATGGTCATCAGTGTAGAGATGAGAACACATTGTGATAAGATATTTTGCCATTTCAGTAATTACTTTGGTTGATTATGATATAGTTGGCTGTCAAGTTAATACCATTACAGAATAGCTCACCTATGTATATGTACATAAATAAGTACTCAATATTCCCCTATTGCATTAGATCCATGATCTTTCTATTCTGGGTATTCTCTCCAATAGCACAGAAGCAATCCACCCATGCCTGTCCATTCTGTGTGACATTATATTTTAAAATAAATATGAATATACATACTTATTTATATGTGCATACATATCCATATCACACCATTGTCACTGACCATTTGCTTGTGTGCATTCATATTTATGTTTTCAGGTGAATGGTTTATTGCCTAACCTAAGAGACTATGTTTTATGCTTCCTAGTATGTGAAAATTATATAGGAAAGCATAAAGAACACTTGATTACTCTTTATTATTTATGATTTTATATTTTTCCCTTATCATAGTGTTTTTAAGAAAAAAATAAATAGCTGTATCATAAAGAAGAATTTTCAAGAAGGTCCATGAAGTAATGCCCTCAAAATGAGATACATTTTTCTAAGAACAAGGAACTTTTCTGAATAGTGAGAAATGCATCTAATGACCTTTTTAAAGGAGTTTAAGACTACATTTGTGGGAAATATGATTCTATCTGACCTCTATTCTGTTTTAATTTACAACTAGGTCAAGTCAGGACTATAGCTCACTACTTACAAAGGAAATAAAACACAAACTGCTACGAATGAACCTCTCTCAATGCAATGCAGAAAAATAGAGTCTATTGGTGACTAGAAAGTTTAGGTCATTAAAAACCATGGATGCTATAATTTTTAAAAGTACCTTAAAAGAAACAAGTTTAGGGGTAACTAGGTGGCACAGTGGATAGAGTACCAGCCCTGGATTCAAGAGGACCTGAGTTCAATTCTGGCCTCAGACACTTGACATTTACTAGCTGTGTGATTCTGGGCAAGTCACTTAACCCCACTGCCTCACCAAAAAGAAGAAAGAAAGAAACAGGGTGAGGGGATATGCATTGACATTTATAACACATATAATTTACCCCCCCAAGCATGATTTATGTTTACTTTTGACATCATTATCAAAAGCCATTATTTTATACTGACTTCCACATATTAAAAATATTTTATTGATAAAAAACAAATTTGTTAAACAGAACAAAACACATCGTCCTATTTTTTTATTTTTGGTTTGTTTTATTGGTTTGGTAGTTGGGTGTGTGGTCTGGGTGTTACAACAATTTGCTATTATTAATCATCTCAGAGTATTTCATTTGATTTACAAACAGTTCCCAGGCCAAAGTAGTCATTATCTCTAAGAAAACTCATTCATTTGAAGTGCTATAATGAAAATGAGCTCTAGTTATTTTTTCTGTGCCTAAATGAAGGTTGGCTAATATTCCTCAACTGGGAATCTGGTGTGTAAATAACCTTGGGAAAGATAGACTGGCTCACATTAACTTTTCTAAGGTGCTGAATATCACATTGGGGGATGCATTGATTTTTATTTTGTTTTGTTTTGTTTTTCTTTTTTCTTTTCTTTTCTTTTTTTTTTTACTATTTCAGAACCCAAACGGATTTTAAAAGAAAACAGGTTTAGATCCTTTACTCTTGTTGTTTCTCTTTTGCCTTCTAGATTCCTTGATGCTAATTCTGCACACTAATTTCATAAGTGCTAGATAATATTTTTCTACTTTTCACTATGGATTGTTAATTTGGAAACTGCCCCTTTGTAAAACCATTTATAATCTTAATTTTAAAATTGAAGAATTACTGACAATGTACAGTTTTCAATATAAAACTTTCTTCTATAACATAAGCAACATTGAATGCTATTTTATAAAGAAGAAAAAAAATCTGTTTTACAGTTGTCACCAGCAGGACCCTATGGAGAATCCAACCTAATGCAATCCAAAATTACATGTATATGTATATATATATACATGCACAAATATACGCATATATTTATGTATTTAGTGTCAGCTAGGTATAAGATCAGAGGCAGCATGGCATAAAGGATAGAGAGCTAGTCTTAGACTTAGGAAGATCTAAATTCAGGGAGGTTTTTTTTTTACAGAAGCTCTTAACTTGTGGTCTGTGAATTATTTTAAATAGATAACTTCGTTATAAATGGTTTCCTTTGTAGTCTTGCCTATTTTATTTTATTCATTATTTTGTTTTAATAATTATTTTAAGAAGGTGTCTGTAGGCTTCACCAGACTGGCAAAGGGGTCCATGACAACAAAAATGTTCAGAAGTGATGTTCTAAAACTAATTTGCAGAGGTGAAAATTGATATATACATATATATTTATTTATGGGAAGCTGTTCACAATGCACTCTCTACAGGGATATCACAGGTCCAATCCAAAACACAAAAGAAAAGAAAATAGACTAATAAACAAAAACACAATAAATGTTTGTTAGTTGATTATTATTGATTAGTTGATTATAGATGACATAATGAACAGAGTACTTGGCTTGGAATCATCAAGACTCATTTTCCTGAGTTCAAATCCAGCCTCAAGAATTTACTAGCTGTGTGACTGGTCAAGTCACTTGACCTTATTTGCTTCAGTTCCTCATCTGTAAAATAAGCTGGAGAAGGAAATGGAAAACCATTCCAATTTCCATGCCAAGAAAACCCCAAATGGGGTCACAAAGAGTTGGACACAACTTCAATGACTGAACAACAAATACCTTTGTCTTAGTAAACAACTGACTTCCTGAGTTTCTTTTCCTTGGTGGCCTGAACATGGTCCCATGTGTCCTGACTTCAAATCCTGATGGCTACAACTGCTTTATTTCTAATGCTTTTCTCTGTAGTTATACTATAGCCTATTAATGAAACCTTGACTCCTGGAGTTTCCTTGAATTCATTAGCCTGATTTAGTGGGAAAAAAGCATTGAATTTGGCATCCCACTAGACCAGGGTTCATATGACGGATCAGCTGTTCACTTATTCTGTGAGATTGGGACAGCTATGATCCCTTTATGGGCTTCAATTTATTCATCTGTGAAATGACAAGATTTGAACTTGATGATTTCTAATTTCTTTTAGAGTTTTAAATCCTGTAATATGTAGCTTATCTTGAGTCTGAATGATGGTTACATGCCAAAACAGGGTGGCCATCAACTTTTAGATACTCACTAACATGTGAAGGAGGTGGATAGCCATAATAGAACAGTTAATTGTAAGTGGTATTCCCTAGTTAGAATACTTTGTATATCATTTGTATCTACCTATCTTATGACGTACAGACATTTCAGAAGGCAAAGCAATGAATATTTGGAGAAAATTCCAGAAATAATTCATGGGGATACTTTACAAGGCTTAATTTGCAGGGACTTCTGGAAAGAAGTCAAGGGAGATGTAGAGTTCAAAGAAAGCAGCTATGTTCTCAATCTTGAAAAAAAGAAATGTGGAATTGCATTCATTTGGACAGACTCTAAAAATCAGCAAGTGTGTGTATGTGTGTGTGTGTGTGTGTGTGTGTACACAAACTGCTGGTGATATGGATGTGGTATCACAGACTATATGCATTTTGATGAGATAATCTCCCATAGACACTATTATTCCTCTGCAATCCCACCTTTACCAACTATGACCACGCCTAAGATAATGTACTGATGATACCCATTTTCACTATCCCAGTATGAAATTTTTCCTATTCACTGTGGTCAGATGAATCACCAGCTAATGTAATTCCCTTACACTAATCAGTTCCTGACCCTTGAACCTAAATTTTGTTTGTTCCACAGTATTTTATGTTCTAATTCTTCCTCCTTGTTGTATAATATGATTTTTAGCTCACTAATCTTGGCTATGTGTTCATTTAGTGAGTATATAACAGATTTACTTAGCTCTCAGTTTGGGAGGTAGAGAATGGACACCTATTTATTGAGTGCTTACTATGAGCTAAGTACTTTGCTGAACATTTTAAAACTCTTTCTCTTGCCATACTCACAATAATAGATATTATGATACCCATTTTAAAATTGAGCAAACTGAGGTAAAAAGAGTTAAGAGATATGCTCAGCATTACATTGCTAGTCTGTGTCAAAGGCAGGATTTGAACTAAGGTCTTCCTGACCCCAGGCCCAGCACTCTGTTTACTGTTTCACATGACTTCCTAGGATCCAAGCAAACTGGAGAAAAATACGACTCTTTAGGAATTTGTTGACAGAACCTACCTCAGTTGTAATAACCCAACTCAAAGTAATCAATCAATTAATAAGTAAATATTTATTAAATGCCTACTATCTATCTGGACATGATGATAAGTGCTGGGGATACAAATAGGCAAAGAGAAAGATAGCCCCTGCCCTCAAGAAACTTACATTCTAATGGGGAAAGACAAAGTTTTCAAGGAAGATGAAAAACAAGAGGTGGAGGAAAATGTATTCCATGAAGGAGTATGGGGGACAAATCAGTCATTGAAGTCCCAAAGTTATATAGCCAGGTAAGAAATGAGTGGATGTCTGAGGTAGGCTTTCTCCTTAAATGGAGGTTTAGAATTCTTACTCCAACCCTCTAGTCAGAGGACAGAGCACCAAGGCTGATGAGATCTTATAGATGGTTAATTTATCCTGATAATAAGCTTCTAGGGGCATGGTGGAAAGGTCATAGATATCCCAGAGTTGTGCATCTAAGTAAGAAATAAGATGTCTTTGCTGGGCTCTCTCCAAAAATGGAGGTTTAATAATAAATAGGAGAGAGAAATTTTTAAATCCAACCCTAGAAGCAATATGAACCCAATATTACAAGCCCAGTAGCAAGAATGGGAAGATGAAATCAGAAGGGAATTAATCTTCCTGCCTTTCCCTGAGTTCCCCTACTCCTGGTACTGTACCCTAGTCATTTTACCCTATTCCACAATCAAACCTTACTGACTCTTGCTTCCATGTGGAGCACTTAATGATTCATTCATTACTTGTGTATCTGTTGTGTCCCTACTGCAGAATGATGACCCTGTGGAGCCAGGCACTATTGACTTCAATATGGCAAGTATTTATTAAACACCAAGATTGTATGAAAGGTTCTCCGCATATAGAAACTAAATAAAACCATCTTTGTCTTCATGGAGCTTATGTACTGGGATGGGTGTGGAGCACAATAGAATTTAAGTGCCCTTGATTTTCAAGGGTGATTCATTTCTGTAAATGGGTGACAGCCAATATACCCTGGGTATCTGGCAGTGCCTTGAAGGTAATAGGTGCTTACTCAAGCCTGATTGAATTTAGTTCAGTCCAACACAACTCCAAACTGTGCTAGAACATCATACTAGAGGATTTACAATCACCAGGGGCAGTACAAAGCTATTAAGGAGCAATGAGACACAAGGCAATTATTATTGAACAAATTACATGTAGCCTACACAAAGGTTCCTTGAACAAAAACTGTAGGAGAACACATTTTCAGAATGATCATCAAAACTTTAGGGGATATCAAATACTATAATGCTAAATGTCAGACCTACCTTAACTAAGTTGTGTGCTACTTGTACTCTGCTGAAACCTTAGGTATTGCCAAAGGTAGCTCAGTGTTTGGGAGGCTTGAAAAGAAAGTGTGGGAGATGAATTATCAGGTTGCATACCAAACTGAAGGTCTACAGAACTGTTGTGCTAGCTACACTGTTGAATGCCGGCGAAATTTGAACAATCTGTTATTGCCAAGCCAGAAAACTGACCCACCTCCACTTAAATTGTCTCAGGAATATCCTGAGGACTAGATAAGCAAGATAAAGTACCAGACACTGAGGACCTCTCTAGAGCTAAACTGCCAAAGATTCAAACTCTATTGCAGAGAGCTCAACTCAGATTGGCTGGCCACATAGTTCAAATGCCAAACACACACTTACCCAAAACACTATTTTACAGAGAACTTGCACATGGTAAGCACTCACATGGTGGTCAGAAGAAGCTATATAAGGTCACTCTCAAGGTATTTCTGAAAAACTTTAGTATTGACTGTAAGACATGTGAAATAATGGCATAGGACTGTCCATCATGGTGTGCCCGTATC
>NW_020954619.1:25433201-25492068 GCF_900497805.2 Vombatus ursinus
TTAAAACTCAAAATCTTATAAAAGTGAATGTTGAAAACCAAAAATAAATAAATATTTTAAAAAGAGGAAAATAAAGAAAAAAAAACACAATCCTAGTTCCTCATTGCTGATTGTATTTCAATTTTTTTTCAATTGGTTACATTTTTTCTAGTTTGTCACTCATGCCTTTTCCCCAACCCTTCTTCTTTTCTTCCCCCTTCAATTACTTTTGGAACAGGGACTGCAGAACCCTTCTATTATGCCTGCTTGGCATAGAACAGAGATAAAGCTTAGCTTCCCCAGTAATGATTTTTCCCTAAATTCATCAGTTTAATATTTCATATGGTCACGAACATATATTTCACCCTACTTAGGAATGCCAACCTTGCTATCAATACATCAGCTCTGTCACCATAAAAGTAACAGTGGTTTTAAAAATTGGTCTGTTCCTATAATCCTTCTCAAATATAAGTGAAGTATAGAATGAGGTATCAATATTTTACAATGCCATCAGCTGCACTTAAGTGCTTATGCTATTAGTATTCATGCATAATTTGCTGTTGTTTGTCTTAATGATGAAAAGATTATTTCTGGACTCTTATTTGTTTTTTTCACTATTAATTTTTTATGAATGATTGATTTTAATGGATGCTATTTCTGAAATTACAGCTTATAGCACTGAATGGGCTTGTCCACATTGAAAAGATTATATCAATTTCAGAAGGTCACAATAACCTAGGAGCAAACAATGAATATGGACACAGAAAGGCATAAATAGAAATCTGAATGTGAATAGAACCTGAAATAAACACAAGTTTCCAGAAAATGTTCAAAGTCTCTGTACAGGGTTTATTCAAATGGGAAGTTTTTTTTTTTTTTCCTGAATATTCCTAGGACAATGAGCGAAGTGCAAAACCTGTTGCCTTCATCAACAACTTCATTCATTATTTTATTAAAGATCAGTGGAACTTACTGGGAGAATTTCAATTCAAAACAGTGTAAAAAAACTTCATTTGAATTTGGTGTGATATCTTCAAAAAGAGGCCTCATTTTTTTTTAAGTTAAGTACTATTACTGAAATAACATCAAAAGCTGGAACAGGTGAGATAAAGAGGGAAAGAGAGAGAAAGAGGGAAGAAGAGATAGGGAGACACAACCAGAGAGAGAGAGACAGAGACAGAGAGAGACAGACAGAGAGAGTCAGAGAGATATGACAGAGAAAGAAGTATTTTTAACTAATAGAATTTAAGGGGGTTTGACTTGCACATGCCTATGTCACCTAAGTTGAGGCACTTCCTTGAGTTCCCCTACCTCATGGGTGGGTATAACCTCCTTTGACTGACTTTGTAGCTGGAAAAGGTTGCATCTTAAAATTTGACTAACCTGGGATATTCCCTCTTTCTTGCATGCTTCCAGAAGGCAAAGATCACAGTTCACTCAGCATTGATGCTATGAACTGAATTGATGAGAATGGAAAGGCTTCCTTCTTTTGCTCTTCCTTTTGTGAAATGCCTCCAATTAATGGGGGCCTGGTCCTCTATTCTGTTTCATTTGCCCTTAGTATAATCAGAAATTAAAGGAATTTGTATTATTACCAGTGAACTAGGAGGGAGAGTTAATGTTGAGTTCAATGTTCATTTCAAGAATTGTGTGTGGAGAAATAGAGTATATGCATTTAACATATGTAAATAGTTGATACATAGTGAGGGAGCAATGGTCAAAATCTCAATAAAGGTGAAAACTTCTGGAAGAATACTTTTCAAAATGTTGCCCTACAGGAATGAAAGAGTTAATGTATCACCATAACACCCCCAGGACCAGAAGTCCTTGATGACCGTATAGCCGAGTACTCATTCAACAATCTTCTCAGTGATTGCAAAATCAAATGCTTGCAGAACTTTAGAGGAATACATATTTATTTTGCATGAATTTGAGTTATAAATTTTAAACAAGAACTGTGAAATAATCAATTAAAATTACACTACATAAATAAAATTTGCTTTTCCTATGTTATCTTCCTGTCCATGACTTTTCTGTGCTCAAAACAATGTTTCTGCTATTTGACTTGTTACTTATTATTTGGATGGTTAAGGCTGAGCTGACTTTTTTTTTATTATGGCATTCTGATTTGATTTTTGGGTAGGGTCAGAAAGTCATTTATTTGAATTAAAATGCAATTGACATGTTCCATAAAGATGTTTTTAGGTCTCCTCCCATCTTTCCCAATATCTGGTTGCAGTCAGTTAAGCTATTTTCTAGTTATAGCTCCAAAATAATATAATTTGGATGCATTTTGAAAATGTTTATAGCTGTTGTTTTTCAACTGTGAAACATAATGATTTTTAAGACAAGCAAGAGTATGATCGTTCTGAGGAATGTAGGGTGGACTTAACTTTTTTATTGTTTTGGTATTGGGTATATAAAAATAATAACCACAGATTGTTTAAAAGATTCCATGTCTTAAAAGAAAAAAAATATTTTTCCTAAAGGAAATAAGCATAGCCTTCAAAGCAATTTGTGTTGATTTAAGTTTATTCAAATATAGCATTAAATCAATATATCACTTAATGTTGAGGTTATATGATTCCCTGCTTCCAGCCCCTCTCCACTTCTATCTATGTTTTTATCTATGTTATATGAGGACTCTACATATTACAAGGGCACAATGACATGATCATAAGTGGTTTGTAATCAACTAATGGGAATATGAAAAGAAGGGTTGCTTTCCACCCTCCTGGCATTAGTCAAATCATTGGGCTTTTCTCCAAAGCAACCACATGTTTTCTTTATCCATTAATCTCCACTATGCCACTTCCTGTGGCCATGCAAGTTTGAAACTATCATTTCTCCTTTGAGGAAATTATAATCTAAGTGAACTCAAAGTAGCAGCTGTAAAGGTGTCTTTGGGAAAATTCCATTTCTTCCTCCACCTTTCATAACCATGCACAGCCTCTCAGATCATATCAAAGCTGCAGTAGGCAGCTGAGACTTGGGTGGGGTGTGTGTAGATTGGGGGAGTGTCTTAATGATTGAATGACTAGTAGTAATATTTTTTTTTTTAGGAATTGGGGTTGCCTAAATGAGTGACTTGCCTAGGGTCACATAACTGGTAAGTGTCAAGTGTTTGGTCTGAGGCCAGATTTGAACTGAGGTTCTCCTGACTTCAGGGCCAGTGCTCTATCCACTGTGCCACCTAGCTGCCCCAGTAGTAGTAATATTGCTAAGTCCTCTCTCCTTTTCATTTTGAGTGAGACATTGTGATTCCCACAGAATGAGTAGGTTCTTAAATGTTTCTCTCACCTCTTGTTGTTCATACATTGTTCTTGAAGAGGACCAATGACATCATGGGGGTAATGTCTTCACTTGTGAGTGAATTGGATTGAAGTGAAGCAGAGTAGTGCAAAGTCATCAGTCTCACTCTCTCCTCCAGAGTCATCAGAGTCCAGTGGCAAGACAAACATCAAGATGACTGGTGATGGCTCAGTTCTCTCCCCTCTGAAGTCAGTTCCAAAGACTATCTAGAACTGCTTGTGTCTCTCTCAAAGAAAGTTTTTGTACCTCTGCATACAGGCAGGTAGCATCATATATTCATTTTTTCCACCAATTAAAGGTCTCTTGCATATGTAGCAACATGCAAAATGCCCAAAATTTGGGTTGAAAGTATGGCTGCAGTATTATAAAGCAGCAATCATCAAAACTACTTGGTACTGGCTAAGAAATCAATGGAATCATTGATTCCATCAATGGAATCAATCATTAGGGATCAATGGAATAGGTTAGGTACACAAGACACAGTAGTCAATGACTATAGTAATCTACTGCTTGATAAACCCAAAGACCCCAGCTTCTGGGATAAGAACTCACTATTTAACAAAATTGCTGGGAAAACTGGAAAAGAATATGGCAGAAACCAAGCATAGACCAAAATCTTACACCATGTACCAAAATAAAATCAAAATGGGTATACAATTTAGATATAAAGGCTGATACTATAAGAAACCTAGGAGAGAAAAGAATAGTTTACCTGTCAGATTTATGGAGAACAGAAGAATTTATGACTAAACAAGAGTTAGAAAACATTATGAAATGCAAAATGGATAATTTTGATTACATTAAATTGAAAAGCTTTTGCACAAACAAAGCCAATGCACCCAAGATTAAGAGAGAAGCAGAAAATTCAGGAAGAATTTTGACCAGTGTCTCTGATAAGGGCCTCATTTCTAAAATATATAGAGAACTAAGTCAAAGTTATAAGAATTCAAGTCATTCCTCATTTGATAGATGGTCAAAGGACATGAACAGGCAGTTTTCAGATAAAGAAACTAAAGCTATTTTTAGTCACTTGAAAAAATGCTCTAAATCACTATTGATTAGAGAAATGCAAATCAAAACAACTCTGAGGTATCACATCACACCTTCCTGATTGGCTAACATGACAAAACAGGACAATGATAAATGTTGGAGAAGATGTGAGAAAATTGGAACATTAATGAATTGGTGGTGGTGTTGTGAAATGATCCAACCATCTTGGAGAGCAATTTGGAACTATGTTCAAAGGGCTATAAAAATGTGCATACCCTTTCACTCAGCAATAACACTTCTAGGGCTGTATCCCAAAGAGATTATACAAATGGGAAAAGGACCCACATGTACAAAAATATTTATAGCAGTTCTATATGTGGTGGCCAAGAATTGGAAATTGAGGGGATGCCCATCAATTGGGGAATGGCTGAATAAGTTGTGGTATATGAATGTAATGGAATACTATTGTGCTATAAGAAATGATGAACAAGTTGATTTCAGAAAAACCTGGAAGGTCTTGTATGGACTGATGTTGAGTGAAGTGAGCAGAACCAGGAGAACATTTTACACAGTAACAGCCATGTCATGCAATGAGTAACTTTGATAGACTTAGCTCTTTTCAACAATGTAAGATCTAAGAAGTCTCCAAAAGTCTCATTGTGGAAAATGCTATCCACATCCAGAGAAAAATCTATGGAGTTTGAATGCAGATGAAAGCATACTATTTGTTCTTTTTTTTCTTCTGCTTGTTTTGTTTTCTCTTTCTTGTGGTTCCTCCTATTTGTTCTAATTCTTCTTTACAGCATGACTAAGGTGAAAATATGTTTAATAGGAATGTATATGTAGAGCCTAAATCAGATTGAATGCCATTTTGGGAAGGGAGGTGGGGAGAGAGGGGGAGAAAATTTTAAACTCAAAAGCTTATGGAAGTGATTGTTGAAAACTAAAACTAAAATAAATAAATTAATTATTTTTTAAAAAAAAAAGAAAATATGGCTGCATCAATGACCTCTATTGGCTTCCTCTTTTATTTAGGATCAGATATAAAGTCTTCCATTTGACATTTAAAATTCTTCACAACCTAACCCCATTCTACTTTTCCAGATTTCTTACATTTTACTCCCTTCTACACATTCATGCTGACATATCTGCTTATTTAATCTTATACATGACAGCTGATCTTCCATTTCTGTACTGGTTTCCACTACGTTTAGAATGCTCTCTCATCTCAACTCCATCTCTTGGAATTTCTGGTTACCTTTAAAAGTTAGCTCACTCCCTAAAGCTACTTTAACAAAAGCCTTTTCTGATGCCTCTCCCCAACAGCTAGTATACTCTGTTCAAAAACATAATCATGCACTCATTTTGTTTACACTCTCCATATAATTATATATGTGTGCATTGTCTCTCCCATTTCAATTTAAGCTCCTTACAGGCAGAAACTATCTTACTTTTGCTTTTGAATTCCTAGTGCCTAGCACAGTTCTGGACACAAAATAGGTACTGGGTGAATGCTTATTAAATTGACAGATGGAAGACTTTTAAGGGAATGTTGTATAGTGAGCAAAAGTCAGTGGATTTCTGAAGGAAGATGGATCTGTAATTCCATTAACTCAGATGAGTACAGAGTGATGAATAGAATAGGAATGAATAGAAAATCAGGGCTTATTTCCAACCAAACATTTGACAAAAACAGTTCCAACTTTATGAGCAAGCAACCACTCCTTTCCTGAAGCTCCCAAGAAATCTACTTCCATAATAAACTCTTGAGAATCTTATTTATCTTTATTTTTGTTGCTTTTCTTAGCATCAGGCAAAAAATGATTGAACAATTGAAAGAAGGGTATTCCAAAAAAAGTACCAATCTTCCAGTTGGAGAAACATTGCATTTTCTCATGTAATACAGAAATTTATAGTAAAGATGCTTTGTTGATGTTTTTAAATACCAATTTTGATGCATTACATGTTGGTGAGTGGGCTAGGCAAAAGATTAGCAGTACTGGGGTCAGCAATTCAGTCATGTGCTATATTCATCTCCTGTTTAGGAACTTATGGTACAAATTAAGTGCAGAACATGTAAAAGAAATAAATGAAATCTCTGTGTCCTATTAATGGCAAATAATGCCTGTGTCTAGGAATGCAGGCTGACGAAAACACACATCCTCCTCCTCCTCCTCCAGAATGCTATAGATATCAGCCAGCAGGTGGGAGAAGCTATATGGGGAGCAAGACAGATGGTGCAAGCTATAGCTGTGGCCAGCAATTTTACTTTACTGTACTAGTTCAAATATTACAAATCCAGACTTGAAGAAACAGTTTGTCATGACTACTACTTGGTCTGCCCATACCAAAGTCTAAAAGTTATTAGCTAGGTTGAGTGTGGTTTACTGCCAATATATTAATACTTAGTATGGAATAGATTCTATTTAGGTTCATCTTTAATCAAAACTCAAAATAACATTAAGGGTATTAAGAGGCAGTATTGCATAATGGATAGAATCAAATTCAGGAAGATCTGGGTTTGAGTCCCTCATTCTGGTTGTGTAACCTTGGACAAGTCACTTAAGCTCCATACTCACTACATTGTAGTCTAAAACTATAAATTATGCAACCTAGCCAATCTACATTGGTAAACACAATTTATCACTGGGAGCTCCTTGTACTTTAAGATATTGCAAAGCTTTTTTTTTTCCTTTTTAGGGAGGCAATGGGGGTTAAGTGACTTGCCCAGGGTCACACAGCTAGTAAGTGTCAAGTGTCTGAAGTCAAATTTGAACTCAAGTCCTCCTGATTCCAAGGCCAGAGCTTTATTTACTGCACCCCTAGCTGCACCCTGCAAAGCTTTTTTTTTATATACATTATTTCATTTGATCCTTAGAAAAATCCTAGGCAGATCTTACCAGTATGATTATTTTTATTCTGCAGATGAGGAAGTTGAGGTTCTAAGAAGTTGTGACTTGCCCATGAAATAGTGCATCAGTCTTAGAGGAAGAATTTGAACACAAACCTTTCTCAATCCAACACTAACCCTCTCACCATCATGCTGCACTTCTTGGAGAAGGATTGGATATTCCCCATCATTTTCCTCTTATCATTTAATCTGCTATAGCAAGAAACCAAAAGAATCTCTGACCAGTGAAAGCAACAGAATGATATCTTCCCTGATATCTTCATTTTGCAATTCTTGGTATCCTTAAAGAATAAAATCTTCACAAATTTCTACCATCCCCAAGAATCCTCATTGCACATTGGTGTTGAGTTGCTATTTGACTAAGGACCCTAGCATTATTCATTTCACTCTTGGTTAATTCATTCTCCAAACTTTTTCTCTATCTCCTTGACAATCACTTTAGCTATTTTTTTCATACTTCTCCATTCTCCCTTACCACATACTCTCTCTAGCTGTCTTTTATGTATTATCTTACCCCATTAAAATGTGAATTCCTTGATGATAATAAGGCTATTTTGTTTGTTTATATTTATATCCCTCTGCTCTTGATACAGTGCTACTCTGACCAAAGGAGAGATAGAGAATATTTTGAAATGCAAAATGGATAATTTTGATTACATTAAATTAAAAAGCTTTTGTACAAGCAAAACCAATGTAACTAAAATTAGGAGGAAAGCAGAAAATTGAGAAAGAATTTTTAGAATGAGTGTCTCTGATAAAGGCCTCATTTCTCAAATAGATAGAGAACTGAATTAAATTTATAAGAATACAAGTCATTCTCCAATTGATAAATGGTCAAAGGATATGAACAGGCAGTTTTCAGATGAAGAAATTAAAGCTATCTATAGTCATATGAAAATGCTTACATCACTATTGATTAGAGAAATGTAAATAAAAAACAACTCTGAGGTACCATCTAAAAGTTATTTGATTAGCTAATATGACAGAAAAGGAAAATGATGATTGTTGGAAGTGTGGAAAAATTGAGACACTAATGCATTATTGGTTGAATTGTGAACTGATTCAACCATTCTGGAGAGCAATTTGTAACTCTGCCCAAAGGGCTATAAAATTGTGCATACCCCTTTTTTAAAAAATTAATTTATTTTGATTTATCAACAATCATTTCCATAAGCTTTTGAGTTTTAAATTTTTCTTCCCCTTCCTCCTAACCTCCCTCCCCAAGATAGCATGAAATCTAATATAGGCTATACATATACATTCCTATTAAACATTTTCACATTAGCGATGTTGTAAGCAAGAATTAGAATCAATAGGAGGAACCACCAGAAAGAGGAAATAAAATACAACAGAAGAAAAAAAAATAGCAAATAGTATGCTTCGATCTGCATTCAAACTCCATAGTTGTTTCTTTGAATCATGAGGCCGTTGGAGATGTCTTAGATCCTTGCATTGCTGAGAAGGGTTAAGTCTACCAATATCAGTCATCACACAATGCGGCTGTTACTGTGTACAACATTCTCCTGGTTCTGCTCACTTCACTCAGCATCAGACCATACAAGTCTTTCCAGGTGTTTCTGAAATTGACTTGCTCATCATTTCTTATTGCACAATAGTTTTCCATTACATTCATATACCACAACTTGTTCAGCCATTCCCCAGTTGATGGGCATCCTCTCAGTTTCCAATTCTTTGCCACCACAAAAAGAGTTGTTATAAATGTTTTTGTACATGTGGTTCCTTTTCCCATTTTTGTAATCTCTTTGAGATACAGACCTAGTAGTGGTATTGCTATATCAAAGGGTATGCACAATCCAACCATTTTGGAGAGTAATTTGGAACTACACCCAAAAGGCTATAAAAATGTGCATACTCTTTGACCCAGCAATAGTGCTTCAAGGGCTTATCCCAAAGAGATCATACAAATAGGAAAAGGACCCACATGTGCAAAAATATTCATGACATCTCTTTTTGTGGTGGCAAAGAATTGGAAATTGAGGGAATGTTGATCAACTGGGGAATGCTAAACAATTTGTAGTATATGAATGTAATGGAATACTACTAGGCTATAAGAAATGATGAGGAAGTGGTTCTCAGAAAAAACCTGGACTTACATGAACTGATATTGAGTGAAGTGATCAGAACTAGGGAAACATTGTATACAGTAACAACAACAATGTATGATGATCAACTATGATAGCATTATTACTTCTCAGCAATGTGATGATACAAGACAATTGCACAAGACTCATAATGGAAAATGCTCTCCACATCCAGAGATAGATCTATGGAGTCTGAATGCAGACCAAAGCATACTATTTTCATTTTTTGTGTTATTTTTTTCATTGTGATTTTCCCCTTTTGTTCTGATTCTTCTTTCACAATACAACTAGTGTGGAAGTATGTTTAACATGGCTGCACGTGTATAACATATCAGATTGCTTGCTCTCTTGGGGAGGAAGGAGAGGAGGGAGGGAAAGAGAAAAATTTGGAACTCAAAATCTTACTAAAAATGAATGTTGATAATTACCTTTACATGTAATTTGGGAAAAAATGCTCTATCTCTTCAATCTCTCCCTCTCTCTCTCTGTCTCTCTCTGCCTCTGTCTCTGTCATCTCTCTGTGTCTCTGTCTGTCTGTCTGTCTGTCTCTCTCTCTTTCCTCTCCTCTCCTCTCCACTCCTTTCCTCTCCTCTTCTTACCTTTCCTCTTCTCTCTTTGGTCCTGACCTCATTCCTTATCTGAAACTGCTGTCTCCAGTTACGGACAATCTCTCAAATGGCATATTTGTCTAATGGTCTCTCAGTTTTGATCCCTCTATAATCTAACATTGTTAACCATATTCTCTGCCTAGATATTCTTTCTTTTCAGTGATTCCATGGCATTCCTCTTTCTTGGTTCTCCTCATAACTGCCTGACCATTCATTCTCAGCATCTTTTTTCTGGGTCCTCATCCATGTCACATTCCTTCAATGTATATGTGCAGGGTTCTTATGTTTTAGATACTCTATTGCTTCCTCTATATAATCATTCACTCATAGTTCTCATAGATTCAATTATTATTTCTCTGCAATTGACTCCCAACAATGTATATCCCATCCTTCTCTCTCCCTTGAACTTCTGTCCTGTATCACCACCTGCCTTTTGGACATTTTGAATTCCATATTCTATAGCAGAAGTGTAAAACTACAGGCCCACAGACCACAAGTGGCCCAAACCAGATTAAAATCTTACTGGGAAATGTTTAACAAAATAAATAAAACCAGAGAAAGAAATCATAAATAGAAGTATGTATAGAATAATTTTACATGCACACATATATACATATACATATGTGTGTACATACATGTATACATATACAAACACATACACAACACACACATATACCTATCTGTATCTAATGGTAGCCATCTCTAGGGTGTGGGGGTGGGGAGCAAGGAAAATGAGAAATTTACATGATTTTGTTGTAGATTTTAAAAAATAGCAAGTTGTGCATAGCAGACTTGCGGTTTCATATACAATCACCTTTTTATTGTATTATTTTATGGGAGTACTTGGTTTTTTTCCCATAAATTAAAAATAAAATTAAAACAATACAACATATATGATTTTAATTTGTGGTTTTTCAAATCAACATCTTGCTCACGGGGATCCATTTCTATTTGAATTTATTCCATTGCATATCAGACTCAACTTGTCCAAAAAAACTCATTATCTTTTCCCCTAAACCAATTATTCTTCCAAAGTTACCAATTTCTCTTAAAAATTAATATTTTTCCAGTCAGTCATATTTATAAACTTGGTGTTATCAATTCTTTTCCATTACTCACCCCAAATATCCAATTATTTGCCAATTTTTTTTTGGTTTCTACCTCTAAACCATCAATTCCATATGCACCCTTTTCTTCACTGACTTAATTACCACCTTATTTTGGTCCTTCATTATTTATCATTTAGATTATAGCAATAGCCTTTTAATAGGTTCTTTTGCCTCAAATCCCTGCCTCCTCCAATCCTTCTATGATATAGCTAGTAAACAAATTTTTCTAAGTAAGAATTCTGATTATGTGCCCCTCTACTTAATAAACTCTAGCAGTTCTTTATTATCTCTAAGATCAAAATAAACTAAGTTTAGCATGTAACACTTCACAATTTGGCCCATTCCTACCTTTCCAGACTTATTCATTACTCTTTTACATTCTAAATGGTTGTGCCAAATTTACCTGCTTGTTATTCCAGACACATGACACTCTATATCCCATCTCTCTGTTGTTGTACTTGCTGTATTCCAAGCCCAGAATATACTCCTTACTGATTCCCTCTTGGAATCCTTTATGTCCTTCAAGACTAAGGTTAAGTATCACTTTCTACATAAGACCTATCTTGTTCCCTCTATTTACTAGTGCTGCCTCAGCCACCAAGGTTACCTTGTGCCTGTTTTTCATCTAACTGGTACTGCATATACTGCCTTCTCAAAGGGAGAACTCACAATCAATAGAGAAAATGTGTTATTAATGTATTTTTCCTTTAATTATCAGAATGTTCATGTGAATGTGAGTTGGTTCCTCTAAATGTTTGTGAATTCCTTCTTCACTGGAAAATATTACATGTTAATATTACCAGGTTAAATTAATATTTATAAAGATCTCAAAAAACCTATATTATTCCTAATGGCCTATGTATCATTTTATTTTATTCTGTCACAGTAATTTGTCAACAAAATTATTGAGGGAGAAGAGGGATACAGAGGTTAGGGCCATTTTCTGTTTTTATCTATATCATGGACTATAATTTCCATATATGTATATGTATACATATACATTTCCACATATATATCATTTCCCCATGTAGACATATTCATATATATATAAACATTCATATTTATATACATATTCATATACATATACATATAAAATCTGTTGGCCCACCTGCAGATAAATAATTCTTTGTACCTAGATAGATTCATTTTTGGACAACAAGTACCCAGTTGATGACTGGGCTCCTATTCAGCACCTTTCCAGATAGTTAGAATCTGTTAGAGCATGTGCTTCACTGGTATCCAAGTTTAGTTCCATGTCATGATGAAGAATAAAAAGTCTTCATAGAGAGGCCCACAAAAATGATTTGTAAATAGATTTATAAAATGTAAACATAAATATGAATATTTAAATGAGAATGGCTCAAATAATTGACACAGCTTATTATAGAGGAATGAGTCAGGATAAGTTGGCTAGATTCCCAGTTTTGTCATTTATTAGCTCTTTGACCTAGGGCAATTCATTAGCCTTTCTGAAACTCCTGTCTCTTCTCTAAAAGAACAATAATCTTGAATGTAATATCTACCTCAGAGGGTTTCTGGAAGATTAAGCATGTAAAATCCTTTGTAATGTTTAACTTCTGCAGATATGAGTCATTAATGTTTGGTTATGCTAGATATTAATTTATATTATGTTTTAATGATATGCAAATTATGATGTTAATGATGATTCTCCAGTCAAATTGGAAAGACTTCACATGTGGGCCTGGGAATAGAGTCCATTTGATTTGGCCAGTAGAAGTTCAGAGAGGACCATCAACGGAAGGTCAGTCATCATTTCATTTCAACAGTCAGGATCATTTCAACCATAGGAACCCACAGTTTTTCTCTTAAGGCAAATGTGATGTTATGATCTGTATTAATGAAGGGAGTACCTAAAACAATGAAATAAGAGAAAAATAGATAAATAAAGTATGAAAAGTTTACTGGCAGCATTCTACTACTAGCACTATCACTTCTTCCACCAACAAAACCAACAACAGAAATAATAAGGAAGAATCACTATAATCAACATTTAAGTGTACTCAGATGAAGTGTTTTTTTTTTCTGGCTTTTTCAGTTAAGATACTTTCAGAGGATTAAAAGACATTATCCTGAATTTCAAATGATATAAAATCTTCTATTTGCTAGAAAAAAGTTACTGAATTATTCTCAAGATGAATTCTCTTCCCACAAAAAAGGGTATTCTTCCCATTTCTCTTTTTGCATTTTGCTGCATCATATCTATTTGCTGGAGAATCATCTAACCCACCTCATTACAGAACTGTGCTTAAAATAAAATTAGAAGCAGCTGAGTAATAAAGTCATGCCCCTATAGATGAAATGATTGTGTTTTCTTATTATTGTTTTCTCAGAGTGTTTCATGCTGCAGTTTAAATAATAGAAAAGTACACGAATAGAAATGACAGAAAAGCACATGGTATCAAGTTAGCATCCTGTTCTTTTCTATTTGGTCTTGTACATTCTGTACTGTTTTATTCTGTCCCATTCCATCTTATCCTATTGCATGCCACATTTTTATTCTCTTCTATTTTTGTGTATTGAATTCCTCTTATTTCCAAGTACATGATGCTAAGTATTTTCATTCCTAGTTGTCCAGTAGGGGAATCTCTAATTCTCAAGGGAGTCTCTAGGCATAAGTTTGATGAACAAATTCCCAATAATTGACTCTCTGAAAAGCAGGAATATTTTTGAGTTTCATCTGAATTGTTAACATTTTCTCCATTACTTTCTTAAGTCTAATCACCAAAACAATGAAAAAGAGCCCTGATTTGTACCATTTGCCAACTTACTGGTTCCAGCACATCCTTGTCTCTCTCACTAGCTACTGGAATAACCATTTTATTTTCTGTAGAATATAGAATAAGTTTACTTAAAATAATTAACAGATCTATCTGCTTAAGAGAAATGTAGAATCTGTGAGATTCTTCATGGTGTTGTTTGTCCTTTGTTCTCAAAGAGGACCATGACATCAGGAAGGTGATGCTATGACATGAAAGTGACTTGGATTTTAGTCAAGGAGGGCTGTGCAAAGTCACCAGCCACACTTTCTCCTGTGGAGCCATCTGGCTTCACTGGTAAGCTAGAGATCAAGATGATTAGAAATGACCCCCAGGATCCTTAAAAATCAATTAATAAAAATCTAACTTTTATTGAGAGGTATCATTGTGTATTGGAAAGAACGTTGGATCTAAGTCCCAGCTTTGCTTCTAACTTTCCCAAGCAAATAACTTACCATCTTTGGGTTTAAGTTTAATCATTTATAAAATGGGAAAATTATCTCCTATGTCCCTTTCAACTCTTATGATCCTGTAAATGTATTTATTGCATTATTAATTCCATTAAAAATTTCTTTAGAATAAGTATTCTTTTAAACTGGACATATGATTTCATTGATGTAGGGAACCCTCATGAGGAAATATCTTCTATCAATGATGACATGCAACTAATTGTTCTAGAGAATTACTTGGAAGTGCTGAGTTTAGAAATTTACTGAAGGTCACACAGGCAATATATATCAGAAGCAGAATTGGACCCCTGGTCCTCCTGACTCTGAAGGCAGTGTCTATCCAGTATGTCAAGGTTGCTTCTATGTGGATACCTTTACAAAGTAAGCAGACCACATACACATACTTCATTTATCTAGTAACATTATAAAACAAGAAACTCCTTATAAGAGGCAGCTAAGGTGTACAGGAAAGAACCCTACCACATACTTAATGGTTCAAGATATCTTCCATTAATTTATAGGCTCCTTGAAAACAAGGAGTGCTGTTTGTTTCTTTTTGTATCCTCAGTATTTAACAAAGTGTCTATCATATAGTAGGCACTTTACAGATGTTTATAATTTATAATTATAATTTGTTTATAATTATTTATTATGTCTCACACACGTGCATATATATGTGTATATATAAGTGTGTGTATATATATGTGTGTGTGTGTATATATATATATAGAGAGAGAGAGAGACAGAGACAGAGACAGAGAGACAGAGAGAGAGAGACAGAGACAGAGAGAGACAGAGAGAGAGAGAGACAGAGAGAGAGAGAGAGAGAGAGACAGAGAGAGAGAGAGACAGAGAGAGAGAGACAGAGAGAGAGAGAGCTAGATGATGCAGTGAATAAAATGTTGGACGTGGAGGTCAGAAAGATGAGTTCAAATTAGGTACCAGACACTTAATAGCTGTGTGACACTGAACAAATCACTTAGTATTTGTCTGAATCAGTTTCCTCGAAATGCAAAATGAGGACAATAATAGCACCTATTTCACTGGGTTTTTGAGAGCATCAAATGAGATACTATTTGTAAAGAGCTTAACACAGCAACTGGAACATAGTAGGCACTTAATCTATGGTTGGCTCTTTCCATTCCCTTTACTATGCCAGACTCCTTATTTTATATATGAGAAAACTGAGGCCCAGGGAGATTAAATGAATTGACCAAGGTCTTATATGTAGTACATTTAAAATATGAAACTGTAATCTAGGTCCTCTGAGTCATTAGACTCTTTCCACGCTTCCACTCTGACAAGAGAAATATAAATTGCTTAGAATAGTCTTTTCTATCTACACAATATCTAGTTTAGGTTTTCATCATTTTTTGTGTGGACTGCTATCTATAGTAAGGTATCTGCGTCTCACATACATATAACTGGGACAGCTAGGGGACACAGTGGATACAGTACCAATCCTGGAGTCAGGAAAATTTATCTTCCTGAGTTTAAATCAGGCCTCAGACACTTACAAGCTGTGTGACCCTAGGCAAGTCACTTAACCCTATTTGCCTCAGTTTCCTCATCTGTAAAATGGGCCGGAGTAGGAAATGGAAAACCACTCTATTATTTTTGCCAAGAATACCCCAAACAGGGTCACACAGAGTCAAACACAACTGAAAACAACTGAACAAGAACAGGAAATTTTTAAACTGCAGGCATACACTTCAATTTCTGGTTTAAATGATATGAAAAATTATCTTAGTTGGTGTTCGTGGCTGGGGGAAGGGATTCAAATGATATAAAGTGGTGGGTGGCAGGGGTTATTGATGTTGGAACATAATGAGGATGCTGCCGGGAGTCTGCCTCAAAGAAGAGCATGAGGAACATTGGATAGCTTCCTATTTTAAATATTCTTGATAACTATGTATTCATAAGAACTTTTCACACTTAGCAAGTATGAATTCTAATTAATGAGGGCTAGGAGATAACTGGTTAAGACAGGTGCCTTTAGAAAAGGAGTTGAAAATGAGCCTGAAGACAATCTTCCCAACACAGGAGATTATGGCTAGATGGAATTTTAGTCATTATCCAGTTCTCTTCCTACATTTAAAGGAGAACAAAACTGAGGCCCTGAAAGCAGGAAGTAGCTTTTCCAAGTTCACAAAAGAAGGGTTTTTTTTTTTTTTCAGTTTTACTGAAATTGAGGTTGAATAGGGAAAGACATGGGTTCAAATTCCAATTCAGAGACTTCTTAGCTGTATGAGTCTGGGACAAGTTACTTAAACTCTTTATGCCTGGTGTCCTCATCTGTAAAATAAAAAGCTTGAACTTAATGGCTCTTATGGTTCTTTCTGGACTTAAATGTTGTATCTAGGCTTGATGACTATGAGATTTAGAAGGGACCTTTAGAGGCTATTGAATATAAAAGCCCTTAATCTTACAAAGGATGCAACAGAGGCCTGCAGAGGACGGACTAGAAGCCAGAACTACTAACTTCCACTCCAAAACTTTCAATCAATTGTTAAAATGTAGCCTCCTTTGTGAGCATTGGCTCTTTCTGGGCTTCCTGGTCTCATGCCTTAAAACAAAGACTTGACCAAGGAAAGGGGTACTACAATTCTCCTGGGCCTGCTAAGGCTGTAAGCTTATCTGTTCTAGGAAGTAAAGCTCAAAAGTTTCCTCTAGGGAATACAAGATATGTCCCTTTGACAAAGCCGGTTGGGGTATGAGTGGGTCATGGTGTGTCACATTTTTCTCCCCATCAAGTAGGTCAGGAGCCCAGGCTGAAGCTTTTAGCCATGAAGGACCAATTCACAAAAGCCAATGACCCTTCCTCTAGCTGGGCAGAGGTTATGGTTTATCCAACCTAACTCTGACCTCTAATTTCTTTGTCTCTGTCTCTTTGTCTCTGTGTCTCTCTGTCTCTGTCTCTGTGTCTGTCTCTCTGTCTTTCTCTCCCTAAGGAATCCTATGAAACCAACACAGAGCCCAAAATGAGCTCTTCTCCCAGCAGCATCTAGCATCTTGCTGTTTTTACCATCTTGTCTGTCACTCTCTGCCACCCTGCTTCCATCTACTGGGCAGTTAGGTGGCACAGCAAATATAGCACCAAGCCTGGAGTCAGAAAGAATCATCTTCCTGAGTTCCAATTTCATCTCAGACACTTACTAGCTGTAGGATTTGCTCAAGTTACTTAACACTGTTTACCTCAGTTTCTTCAGCTATAAAAATAATCTGGAAAAGCAAATGACAAATCACTCCAGTCTCTTTGTCAAGAAAAACCCAAATGTCATCCCAAAGAGTAAGAGACAACCAAAACAACTGAACCACAAATTTCATCTACCACCAGACTCTCATCCTGTTTTCTTCCTTAAAAGAGTGTAACAGTTGCCATTAATCTTTTAATTTGCCACAGTGGATCAAAGCTCTAGTCCCAGTGCTATTTTCTGATTTGCTATAACAGATTCCTAATTGTTTTTTCCCCTATTTCCAATCCCTTTCTCTGCAATCCAACCTCCATATTTATAAAAGTAATCTTCCTAGGGCTTACATCTGAAAATCTCACTCTCCTAAAAAAATTCAGTAGCTTCCCATTGCTTCTAATATAAATCACAAACTTTTCAGAAAGGCTTTAAAAATCCACCAGAATCTTGCTTCACCTTACCAACTTATTTCACGTTCTTGTCTTTTACTACTTTTATGATCCAGCTCAAGTGGACTACTCAGAGATTCTCGGATTCTAAATTATACCTATTATTTCTGTGCATTCTTATAAATCTTCCCTCATTTTTACTATTCTATTTTTCATTATTTCTTACTTTCTGAATCTTTGTCTTCTTTCCTGCTAGCTCAGGAGTACTGCCTGATAGACAGAATAGTTTTGTGACGAAAGTATTGTCTTTGGATTTGGAGAGGCTTTGATTCATATTCTGCCTCTGACACAGACTTAATCCTCCTGAGGCTCAGTTTTACCATCTGTAAAATGAGGGAATTAGATTAAAATTTTACTAAGGTCCCTTCCAAATCAAAATCTGGGATCCTTTATAAAGCCTTCCCTATTTTTTCCATTTCTTAGTGCTTTTTCTCCTTAATAATACTTTTTTCTTACTTCTATACATGTTTAATTTTCCCTTCTGTTTCATGCCAACTCCATTTAAAGTATAATCTCCATGAGGGTAGACACTTTTTTTTTTGTTTTGGTTTTCCCAGAATTGAGCACAGTGCCTCACACAAAGTAGATGTTCAATAAATGTTTGTTGGATTGCATTGATTGGAATTCCATTGTCTGGAGTTAACTCTTTAAAAGTATCTAGTAGTTCCACACAGCCTTCAATTTTTCCATTCTTCTGAGGAAAGGCACTGCGCAACAGAGTATCATGTACTATTTAGAGCAAAGGCTATTCCAGGTAAAAAACCTCAATGACAGAGTAGTAATATCTATTTTGACTGAGGAGGAACATAAAGAAAATGTGTCATTTACAGTCAATATCCAGACACTTCAAGATCACGCTCATAAAGGAACAATTGTGAAGGTGAGGAGTTTTTATGGTAAATGCTTTTCCAACATCTACAGAATTATTAAACTGAGTAAAACTGGAATAAAAAACATGATATTAGAATTAATAACATTTTTATATATTGGGTAACAATATTATTCTTATATTACTGTCAATGATAGTGGAATGGGAAAAGACTTATTATTCTTTTCACTTTGAAATATTATATTCTTTAATTTATAGACAATTTTGTTATATTCAAAGTTTTCTAATCTTAAAGAAAAAAAATGGGAGGCTTCCTCTTAGGTTTGCTCATTTGGTCATAAGGGATGTTGTCCAGGTGTTCTCCATATGGAACAACATTCAATTAGCTTAAGATACATTTAGCGTGACTTGGCATACATTTCATAATCAGCAAGAATCCTGGATGCCGATGATGTTTTTAGGGGGGATGAGGAGTAGGAATAGGAAAATAACACAAGAATTAAGATACCAACTTATTTGAAACAGGGTAGATAGTTACTGTCTAAGGACAAAGATAGGCTTGATTCAGAGTTTTTAAAAAATTAAGCTCATTTCATATGCATGCACATGCATATGTACTTACACACATATTGTAAGCTCAAAAATGATGAATTAAAAATTCACTCCACTTTGATTAAAAAATATACCACTGCTATTAAATCAATATATGAGTTAAGAATTGAACCCAGGAAGTCTCTCTACCAACACAGGTTGAAAACAATTTATAATTTAGTCGATACATCCTAACTAACCACCTGATGTTTACAAGAATTTTATGACTTGCCCATGGTAACTCAGGGAGCACATGTCAGAGACAGAATTTTAACCTGTGTTTTCTTGAAGTCAAGCTTAGCACTATATGTGCTATGTCAAGCTGCTGCCTAAATTGAATAATATAATTAATTATAATTAATTACAGAAAATTTCCTTGAGTTGAAAAGTGAGTCACTTAATTACTTAGAAGAACAATATTTTAATGGAAAGAGAGGTTAACTTGTAGTTACAGGAACTGAGTCTGAATACCACCTTTATGATCTTGGGCAATTATTTAACCCTCTTTGTGTGTTAGCTTTTTCATCTGTAAAAAAGGGAGAGGCTTGAAGTAGACATCCTCTAAAGGTTCCTTCAAACTAAATCCTATGAAATTAGTTTTTGCTTTGTTTTGCTTAGCATTGTTTTTGTTTGTTTTCATTTTTTGCTTTGTGGAAATGTCAATGCGTCTAAAGTTTTCCATTTGAGAACACTCCAGGTACTTATTCTTTCAAAAACAAATTAAAACACTTTTCCTTTCACTTGGGCAAGTCCTGTCTGTCCAAATTTACAAATAGATTGGAGTCTTTGTAAATGGTCCAATCTAAAGACAGTTTAGTTGCATAAAGATATTCTCTGCAAAATGTCATCTCCAAATCAACATTTACCAGAAAATCAAAATACTGATAGTTTATTATTCAAAATGCTTATTATGATGGATGCAGCATGAGTTATCATTATATTAAAGTAACAAAAAGTCTTATTTTTTATATCAGATGTGCCTTCTGGACATAGAGTATGCCCCTCCAAATATTTTTGTTGCCTGAGTCAATTATTAGAGCTTCATAATAATTAAATATTCTTTATTTGGTCATCATATCTCTCTGACTCTACCAAATATGAAATTCAGAGAATTAAGAGCTTATAGATTAAATTATACAGAGAGGACATGATTCTGAGCCTTAATATGTACTTTTTAACCTTTGGGCTCATATTATTCCACATTTCATCTGTAGCTTTGTTTGTTTTTTACCCCAGGGAACAAGATCCTTTCCTAGGATAAGCTGATCACATGAAATTTCATCACTTTGCTGCTTTCTTGGATAGTCTACACCTTTTTAGCTCCCACATTCTCTTACCCTCTTTGTTTGGAGGGCTAGAGTTGTTATTGTTCAGTCATTTTTTCAGTCTTCTCACTTTACCATTTCTTTCTCCAGTTCATTTTATAGATGAAGAAACTGAGGCAAACTGGATTAATTAATTTGCACAGGGTCACTCAGCTAGTAAGTGTCTGAGGCCTGATGTGAACTCAGGAAGATAAATCTTGTTGACTCCATATCCAGCACTGTTCACTACAGGAGGGAAAAATACTAGACTGCTAAAGCTTTCCTTTATAGAACAAAGAACTTGGAATTTTCAGATCACTCCATGTTCCATCTTTAGTTGCTTGGTTTCAACTTCATGGAACAAGATGCCTCTGTACCAGATACTCAACTTTTGGAATCCTTGTGTTTCCCCTCTTTCTAACTTCCTTTTGTGTAGGTCTTCTCCCTTTATATTGTAAGTTCTTTTAGAGTTGGCACTTTGTTTCTTTTTCTTACTTCTATTCCCAGTGCTTAGCATAGTGCTTGATATATTGTAGGCATTTAATAAATGTTTATTGAATTGAATTAATTTCTCCTCACTTAAAATTCAGCTTATAATACACAGAACCATGATGTTTCTTCAGATAAGTCAACAGTAATAGCAGTAGTTTAATAGTAGTAGTGGTAGTGGTGGTGGTGGTAGTGGTTGTGGTGATAGTGATAATGGTGGTGGTAGTAGTAGTAGTAGTAGTAGTAGTTAGTAGTAGTAATGGTAGCAGTAGTTTAGAGCAGTAGTAATTGGTTGTCCTTCGTTCTTGAAGAAGACCAAAATGATATCAATATGTTGGAGGCAAGACAAAGTGTGTCCGCCTGTGACTGAACAGACCAAAATGAGCTCAGACTGCTCTACTACAGGTAAAGCACAAACAGTCTTTACTGTCTATACTAGTATTCTACTGGTGGTAGTACACAAGCAGTAGCAGAGGCATAAGTAGTAATTATAGTAGTGATCTATACACTATGACACCTAGCAGCATACACAAACACATACACATACACATACACACACACACTACCTTAAATACCGACTGTCTCCCACTGCATTTCCCTAATTATTTATCTTTATTTTGATTTGTTTTAATCAACAATGTTCCCAAGCAAATGCTTATGAACAAATAAATGCAATTGGAGTAATTCTCTAAATACAACTTAAAAATGTAAAGTATTTAACATCAGAATAAGAAAAATGTATTTTTTTTAAATTTTAGACTCAAATACCAGAACACAAATACAGAATAGAGAAAAGAAAAAAAAATCATAAACTTAAATACTGAATCTTAAATACAAAGTAAGAAAAGAAAAAAAAGCATGTTGTGAATATCTAGTGATAAACTTTCATTTCAAGAAAGCCTATATGATAAATACTACATGTTGTGTTGAGAGTTGTCCATCTTTTCTTTGCTTGCTTGTAACTTTTCTTTTGTTCTCTGCTGTGCACTTTTTACTTAGATTAAGAAAAAAAAAATTAACCGAATAATGTTTCCCCTATGTCCCATTCTAAATTATTCTGTGTGCTAATAATGAACTATTATTGCTTTTGCTAGTTTTGCTATTGTTGTTGTTGTTTTGCATTAGTGATGTAGCTAATGAATATATTTATCCTAAGGATTTTAATTTGACCATTTCCTATATTTCATAGGATTCCAGAAATTGGAATATAAAGAACTTCAGATTTTTGCTTAGTTCTCCATAGTCTTCATATATACACACAAACACACACCAATGTCTTTTACTGATATAACATATACACATGTAAATATGTATAATTACACACACAAACACACATATGTGTGTGTATATATATATGTATATATATATATATTACAGTAAATTTTCAGCTTATGCTGCCTTTTTAATCGATAACAAATGGGAGGATTGGTGGTCAGGGACTTGTGATGAGGGATAAATTGTGGACAAAAGGACACTTTGGCTACTGAAAAGTGACTACTAAGTGGCCTTTCTAGTATAATTGTATTTTAGTGTAATCCAAAGTGCTTTCTAAATGCTATATTGATGATTGAGGGAATTTGTAAATGTTTTCTTTTTTGGATGAAAGATATTTCCTGCTGGAACTGGAGTGCTGCCATCACTGATGGAGCTTCAGTGATCAGACATTTTTTTTTCTGAGTAGCTCTAATTTTTGTCCTTATTCTTCTAAGAAATGACAGCTCAGTGTCAAAGCAGGTACTGATAATTTAAGCTACGATATGTATTTTATATAAGGACTTTTCCTGTTCATTTTGTTCTGCACAATCTTATTTCTCAGCTTCTTTTTGTCCCTCTTCACAGAGTCCTAGTATTTCTGATCTAGAAGTTACTCCAGGAGATGTTTATTTAAAACCATGCTTGGGCATCAATCCCTTCTACAATATTTCTAAAAGATTTGTATTTGTTCAGCCATCTAGCCCTGGAGTTGAGCAACCAACTTTTCTTCTTTAAAAATCATATAATTTTTATCAGCAAAAATCTACCATACATCACTTTGACCCCAACTTCTGTAAATGTGTGTGATACATTTAAATATATATTTATATTATATTTATATAGTTACATATTTGTGATATATATGAAGAAAGAGAGAGAAAGAATACATCAGAATTTGGGTAGCACATTTTATGATGGGTCCTCTGGAAAGGTGGTTATTAATTATGTGGTTTAGGGTTCCTAATTTTTTTTAGTTTTTTTTACCATAGTATTGTTATTGTATTATGTGTTCATGTGGTTGTATTCAATACTCTGAATTAGTTCATATAAGTCTTTGTAAGTTTCTCTGAAACCATCCCCTTAATTCATTTTTATAGAAAAATAGTATTTCATCACCTTGAAATAACACAATTTGTCCAGCCATTTCCCAGTTTATGGACATTCCCCCAGAATCTCATTTTTTGTCACTTGAGAAGAACTTTAAATATTTTTGTAAAAATTTAAAATTTGTTAGTCTTAGGAATAATATCTCCTTGAATCTACAACCCTATAATTACTTCTTTTCTCTTTTTTCCTTTCCTTTCTATTTGTCTATTGAGTGAGATGTATTTTTGTATCCAACTATGTGAGGCCATGTGTACTCTTTCCTCTTTTGATCAATTCAGATGATAGTGAGGTTCAAGTTTCAGTCACTTCTGCCTACCCCTCTTCCTTGTTTGTATAGCTATATACTGGTATACTCTGATTAGGTGAGATAATTTCCTTAACTTTCCTTTACATTCCCCCTCTCCCAGTTTATTCCCTCTTACCTTCACTTATCATTCTTCTCTAAAGATCATCAAGTCATAAAACCATTCCCGGTGGGAACACATATATCATATCCCCATATTAAAGTATAAGCAGTTTATCCTTGTTAATCCTTCATTATTGTTCTTCTATGTTAACCATTTTATCTTTCTCTTAACTCTTGTATTTGAATTTTAAAGTTTCTATTTAACCCTAGTGTGTTCATCAGGGATGCTTGGAAGTAATCTTTTATTAAAGGTCTATTTTCCTCCTCATGGGATTTTTGTTAGATGTTATCTTGGCCATAAGCTATAACCTATGTTTTCTGGAATACCATATGCCAAGGTCTCCAAACTGTTAGAATGGTGGCTACTAAATCACGTGTGATCCTGACTAGAGCTTGAAGTACTTGAAGACTTTCTGCTTTTTTTCAGTATTTTTTATGGAAGCTCAGAATTTTTGCTATGATGTTTGTGGGAGAAATAACTTTGAGGGTTGTTTTATGAGGTGACAAGTGAATTTTTTTATATTTTCATGATGATCTCTTGTTCTAAAATATTTAGACATTTTTATTTAAGATTTCTTGAAATATAATGTTTGGCTCTTGAAATGGTCATGGTCTTCAGATAGTGTCTTAATTCTCATTTTTTTGCTCCTTGCTATATTTTCTAGGTGAATTGTTTTTACAATGTGATACTTTATGTTTTCTTGTTTTATTCTTTTACTGTTTTAAAATTGTTGTCTCATAGAATCATTGACTTCTATTGGGTCTATTCTAATTTTCAGGTAGGTTCACCACAACCATCTCTTCCTTAAAGGAATTTGAAAGTCCAATAATTCTGCTTAATCTTCCCCTTTGGAAGACTGGTTTTCTGAGCTGCTATTGTGGATAATCCTTAAGTAAACCATTTCTTTTCTCTGGGCTTCATTTTTCTTATTAGTAAAATGAAGACTTTATGCTAGGTAGTGCTTAATTCTATTCTGGTGCTGAGATTCTAATTCATAACAAATCCATCTAACAATAAAAGCTCAATCTGAGCTTAGCCAAATCTCAGCTTTGGATCACTCTCACCATTCAGCATATTACATATGTGCTAATGAATGAAGATGGAGAAAAATCACACAATCATCTAATTGAAACACTACAAAATTAGGTTGCAAAACCTCAACTGGGTCCTCATTGCTGCTAAACTATTTTACTATCCCACCTTTATCAACTCACTGTCCCACTCCCCACAGTGGCTCTTCCAAACCTTTTCATCCCTCATCAAATCCCCCATGGCTCTCCCAGCCCCAATCTCTTGGCTGAGAACCTTTCTTCCTATTTTAAAGAAAAAATTGAGACTATTAATTCTCTCAGATCCTCTATCATCTATCAATTAGATGTCTTCTGCCATTATCTCCTCCTTCACTGCTGTCTCACAGGATTAAGTGGCCATTCTTGTTACAAAGACTAACCCATTCACTAGTCCAAAAGATCTTATTACATCCCATCTGCTCCACCAGATTATCACCTCCCCCTGTTATTCCCATACTTTTACTTATTTTCAATCTCTCCTTTTCTATTGGTTCATTCTCAAATGACTACAATCATGTCATGTCTTCCCCATCCAGGAAAAAAAAAATCTATCCCTGCTATCATCCTTTATCTTTTTTTGCCTTTTGTAGCTAAATTCCTTGAAAAGGCTATCTATAAGAGGTGCCTCCACTTTCTCTCATCTCATTCTCTTTTAAAACCCTTATAAACCTTCTTTTGACCTCATTATTACACCAAAACTGGTCTCTCCAAAGTTACTAGTAGGCTCTTAGTTGCCAAATCCAATGGTCTTTTCTTAATTCTCATTCTTCTTCACCTCTCTTTAGTCATTGACACTGTTGATGACTCCCTCTTACCTGACACTTTGCTTTCTAGGTTTATTTTTTTGGGGGGCCAGCACTCAGTCTTGGTTCTTACCTCCCTGATCACTTCAGTCTCCTTTGCTGGATCTTCTTCCAGATCATGTCCTCTAACTCTAAGTGTCCTCAAGGGTTTTGTCCTGGCCAATCTTCTCTTTTCCATCTATTTGACTTCAATTGGAGATATTATTAGCTCCCATGGGTTTAATTACCATCTTTATGCTCATGATTTTAAAGCCTACTTTTTTTCCTACCTTTCTGTTCTGACCTCCAGTCTTGAATTTCCAAATGCCTTTCAGACATCTTGAACTGAATGTCTAGTAGACATCTTAAACTCAGCAGGTCCAAAAGAAAAAATAATTATCTTTCCCTCTAAACTTCCTCCATCTCCTATACCAGCCATTACTGTAGAGGAAAACATCATCCTCCTAGTCCACCAGGTTCATAAATAAGGAGTCATCCTAGACTCTTCGCTATCTCTCAACTCCCAAATTCAATCCGTTGGCAAGGCCTGTCAACTTCACCTTTGCAACATCTCTCAAATATTCTCTCCTTTCTCTCTTCTGACAGTGTCATTGCTCTAGTATAGATATTCATCACGGAATAACTGGACTTTGGTAATAAATAGTCTGCTGGTGGGTTTGCCTGTCTCAATTATTCCCCCAATCCAATCCATCCTCCATTCAGCCATAAAGTGATTTTCTTAAAGCACAAGTCTAGTGCATTCAATAAACATCAGTGGCTCCTTATCACCTGAAGGATCAAATGCAAAATTTTCTGTTTGGCATTCAAAGTCCTTCAAAACTAAACCTCCTTTTACCTTTTCAGCCTCCTTACACCTGAATTCTCAACAACTATTCTTCAAACCAGTGATAATAACCTCCTGGATGTCTGAAAACAAGACATTCCAACTCTCATCTCTGGGCATTTTCTCTGACCTTTAACACTCTTTTCTTAGCTCTACCTACTGACTTCCTTTAAGTTTCAAATAAAATCCCATCTTGTACTGCAAGCCTTCCCCAAACCACCTCAAATCTAGTATCCTTCCCTCTGTTAAGTCCAATTTATCCTGTATATAGCATGTTTTGTATATATTTGTTTGCATGTTGTCTCTCCTTTAGATTGTACGATATTTGAGGACACAATTTTTTTGTTGCCATTTTTGCCTCTCTGGTGTTTACTACCATGCATGTCACATTGTAGACTAATAAATTAATAAATATTAATAATAATAATTGTGTTAAGGTAAAACTTGTGATGTTAGTGGTGTAGTGTAAGATCTGCTAAGTAAACGCCCACTGCCATTGAAGATCAGCACTTTCTTGATAAGTGCTGTACTACATGCAGTCCTTTTAGAGAGCTGTCTGAGTGCACTGAAAGACTAAATTACTTGTCAAGGGTCACACAGCCAGCACGTGTCCTAGACAGCCCTTGAACCCAGGTCTAATTGATTTTGAAGTCAGTTTTATATCAACTATGCCATGTTGCCTCTCATATTTTTGTTTTGATCTTGGCTTCAAACCACTAACACAATATGAAAAGTGTACTGAGTTTTTATTTTAACATTTGACATGACAAATATTGTCAGGCACCAATTATATAAAAATTCCAGTAAGTTACTCTACATCAATATTTTTACAAATGGATAGTAACATCAGTAATTATATTGTTTATTAATGAACAATGACCTTAATGAAAAGAACATTTTCTGAGAGGAAACCTGTTAAAACATCAATTTAACAGGGTTCTTCTGTAAACAAAATTCTTTGTTAGCCATATGTCCCAAGTAGTTTTAAAGATTATCATTAAAACCATGGTTGACTTTCACCAGCTCCACTGTATTGAAAATGCTCTTTCCAAAAATACTTTAGTATTGCTAAAACCAATGGCATTTTTTCTTCCGTCCAAAATTCTTTTATTTTGCATTATCTTACTTCTCAACACCAAGACCTATATTTGTAAGCTAGAACTCTTTAGATATACCATATTCAATTTATACAGGTACATAAGGGGTTCAAGAGGACTAATTCCTCTGGTATGAGGGCTTGCAAATCCCTTTTCAGGTCTGTTCATCAACCTTTGTTGTCTATCTGATTTACCCAAATTCCACCTGTGACTCCAAGAAGTTGTAGCATGTATAGCAGCCACACCCTAGTAAACCATCTAAGCAGATATGCTAAACCAGGTTGAGGGTAACTGACAGGTCTCAAACCTGTAGGTGAGTTAGGGTGATGTCTAACCTAAGCATGTTCAGACTTTCCCCAGTGGAATGGGTGGATGAAGATAATTTGTTCCAAAGGTCATTAAGGCTGCTGGAATAAGTGTTGTGTAGAGCTTAGAGCTTAGTCAGGTATTGAAGATGACCAGGTCATCTACTGCATCCTAGGTCATTGCCAGTCATCTTGACTTTTTTTCTTGCCACTGGACTTTGATGACTCTGGAAGACAGAACAAGTCTGATGACTTCATGCAACTCTATCTCACTTAAGTCCAATTCACACACAAGTCAAGAATCATTCATGATGTCATTGACCTTTTTTGAAAATGAAGGACAAACATTTTATTTATACATAAATTGTATTTCCTAAACTGTGTTTATGTCATATAATGTCTATTGGAATGTAAGCTGATCAAGGCTGGAAACTGTCTCATCCTTGTCAATGTAAGACAGTAACTGCTTAGTGAATTGAATTGGATAGGACTGGACATTAGCAAGCTATTAAAATTGGATTCCACAAGCAGGCCCATACTACTTGACAGTCACTAACTTCGATAGATTGTTTATTCCTTATAAAAGTACTAATGTCTGAATGCCAAATTATCACTTTATCTCTTTTAAAGCCTTAGTTGATTTTTCATTGAGGTGTTTAGGCATAGGCTGCCCAATTCTTGAAGTGTCATATTCTTTGTTCCTGTATTCAACCAACAAGTACTGCACTTTAAAAACTCAACAAAAGAATAAATATATAAAGGAATGATAGGAAGATAGCTATTTGTTCTTAGGCCATATCTATCACACATCTCTATCAATAATAATAATAAAAGTCAGGCAACAGTGTCATGATGATGAGGAAGAAGAGAAAAAAGAAGAATATGCCATAGTGGAGGGAGAACTACCTCTGACACATAGTGATTGTGTTTGTCTGGACAATGGCTTAATCTTATAGTTCCCTCTGATAATTCTTTACAACTCTAAATTACTGAGAGTATGCAATCCTGCACTAGTAGAGCTCCTCACTGCCCACTACTTATATAACAGGTTAGATAAAGGATTTGTTAAATACTTGTTATGTACTAGGAGTCATGCTAAGTTCTAGAAATACAAATATAAGCAAAGATAAGATAGCCCCAGACAACAAAAAGTTTATATTCTAGTAAGGGGAACAAAGATGACACATAAAAGGCAAATGAAAATGGGGGTACCTGTATGGGAGCACAGTGAGAAAGTTTTCCAGATTGTCAGTAATTCATTTCCATAGGAAAAAATAGGCCTGATAAAGAAAAACCACAACAATCTAATTACCAATATGAAATAGCTGCATCAGGTCAGGTGCCTATGCAGCTTTAAAATTATCAAACTTTTATCCTTTAATTCACTTCAATAATAGCCTCAGTATTTTTGCTCAAATTTTGAGGGAAATTTTGACCACTGCCTTTCCTAAACACTTTAGTACTTGTATGGGTTCATGTGTCTGCGTTAATGCTCCCAAGAGCCAGATCTTCATTCCACTTACTGTGTGGAAGGGAACAGTCCACAAATGCTGATTTAACACTGCATGAACACAAGATTGGTGGGTTTGCTGTCTACCACAAATGCAGGTATAAGAATAAATTCATAGGGGAAAATAAGAGATCAGGCTGGCCTAGACTCAATGAGGCTAGCTGACTGCAAACAGGTTCTCAGGAAAAATTTTCAGTTCTCAGAAGAATCTGTCTTGGGGTCTCATATTGTCCCATTACATTGTCAAGAGAACAACTTTAGTGATTGCAAGGGTGGATGGGATAGAGATGAATCTGGCAACTCTTTTCTTTGCTTTTTTGGATTTTGGTGCAAAAGCCAGGACCTGAAATGACACAATCTATTAATTGACTTGCAAAAACACAGTGAAAAGGTCACTTGGTGCAGTCCCAACCCCTCAGAACTATTCAGTTTGTTCTCAAGGTTATGAGCAGAAGTGTAGTCAGTGAGTGCAGTGATAGAGTGTTATATTAACTCCCTATTCAATATACTCCCATTGAAAATAACTTTGGGATCATGTCATTCCTCTGCTCAAATACTTTATTTGCCTCTAAGATGAAATCCAAAATCCTTGGCCTGGCTTTCAAAGTCTTTCATAAAATGTCACCTACCTACCTCTCTCAGTTTATTTCTTATTACTTAATTATACAGTCCTTGGCTTTATTTAGGCCACTGTACTAATTAACTCTCAGGAAATAATGTCATTTTCCTCATAGAGTTAAAGTATTTTAGAAATGAAAGGGATCTCAAAGGCTATCTAGTTGAATTCATGTATAACCAAGTATTCTCTCTATTGCAACATGGATGACAAGGAACCACTAAACCTTTGCTTGAAGATCTCCACTGAGAAAGGACCCAGTCACTAGCTCTGGAGGCAATCCATTCCACTGTGGATCACTCACAATATAAGGAAGTCTTGTTATGTCAAGCCAAACTTGACTTTTTTGAAACATCTACCCTTTGCTTCTGGTTCTACCCTCTGGTAGAAAAAAAGGAGTATGTAAAAATGGGTTTCAGTCATGGTCTGAACAAAGTTAAGCACAGGGAGAGTGTCACTTCTCTGGATGTGATGACATGAGACCCTTCTTTCTTGACCTAATTTGGATCTTGAGACCTTGTCTCTCTGAAAATGCTGTACTCTTTGGCTGGATTACCCTCATCAATTTAATTGCATACTTCAAAGCCCACCTCAAATTCTACTTCTTTTGCAATGTTTTCCTGTTTCATCTTTATCCTTCCTTCCCTAGACATCATATAGCACTTACAGTATGTACACTTTATTCCACTGCCTTACTTAGTAAATATAGTCACATTGTACTTATACATTACTGAACATAGTGCCTTGCACTTAGTAGAAATTAAATGAATATTTTATGCCAAAGTGATGTGATATCTCATACTTTTTTATGCCCTTCTTGAAACCCGCAAAAGGCATACACACTGCCATCATTATATAGGATTTATTAATGAATATTCAAATAAATGATTGAATAACTAAATGAATGATTGAATTTATTTTATCAAAAGTTGAGAATCAGGCTGCAAGGTCAAAACAGGGAACAGTATTGGCTATGAAATAGGCATGAAATCAGAAACATAGAGGGTCAGAATCAGGTTACAAAGGAGAAGGAATATATGAATGCAGGGGGAAATGATCCCAAAAGTATTACATACGGACTTTAGCCAGAAGTAAGTTACCAGCATATTGGTTTTCAAAGTTTACCTGGTCAAGGAGACGAAATGGTGCAGTAGAATGCTGAACCATCTATCAGAAGACTTGGGTTCAGACTCGATCTCCGAAATTTGCAAGCTATTTGACAATGGATTCATCTCTTCCTCTTTCTATGCCTCAAACAATTTGTGGAGATGTATCTAAGCTACATATGGGTGCTAATCTGCCTTAGTGCAGGAAGTTCTCACACTAGTAAAAATAGTAAGTACAATAGATGCTTGATGAAGTCACCTCCACAAGAATTCATCTACACTTCCCCAATACCCACATTCATCCATTCTCTACATAACTGAACCCAGATTTATTCAGGTGTCTCACTAGAGGTGGATAGCATTTTTGGGTCATTTGGAATTGTCCTGCATTATTGTACTGATCAGAGTAGTTAAATATTTGGGAGCTGATTAACATTTTGGTATTGTTACTGGGCATAATTTTCTCCTGGTTCTGCTCACTTTGCTTAGGATCAGTTCATTTATGTTTTCCCAAGCTTTTTTTTTTAAACTATCCCCTTTGTTATTTCTCATAACATAATAGTATTCTATTACAATGATGTACTACAACTTTCTTAAACATTCCTCAATTGATAAGCACCCCCTTACTTTACCACAACAAAAAGAGCTGATGAAATATTTTTTAATATGTGTCTTTTCCCCCTTTTTCTTTGGTCTCTTTGTGATACAGAACTACTAGCAGTATTTCTGGGTCAAAGAGTATGTATAGTTTTAAAACTCTTTGGTCATAGTTCCAAAATTTTATCCAAATAGGTGGACCTGTTCACAATTCCAACAACAATGCATTGCTGTACCTATTTTTCCACACCCCCTACAACAATTATCATATTCCTTTATATCATGTTAGTCAACCTGATAGGTGTGAGATGGTACCTCAGAGTTGTTCTCATTCATATTTCTCTAATTATCAGTTATTTAGATATTTTTATATGACTATTGATAGTTCTGATTTTTTTTCTTCTGAAAATTACCTGTTCATGTCATTTGGCCATGTTTCAATTGGGGAATTGCTCTTATTCTTATAAATTTTGCGAAGTTCAATATACATACACACACACACATACACACACACATGTGTGTGTGTGAGTGTGTATGTGTATGTGTGGTGCATATCTGTGCATATGCACAGATACATACATATATATATACATATATACACATACACATATATGGAATGAGACCTTTAACAGAGCAACTTGCTATAAAATTTCCCTAGTTTCCTGCTTTCCTTCTAATTTTCCTTCTAATTTCCTTCTAATGCCACAGAGTTGTGAAACAGAAAAGAAATATCCATATATATATCAAGGTATTTTAGTATCATTTTGAATGTAGCCAATAACTGAAATTAAAGTGGGGACTAGACAAATTGTTATATAAATACAGTGGAATACTATATTTCTTTAAAGAAATAGTATATACCATGAATTTAGAGATATCTGGGGGATATACATGAGCTAACAGTGGGGGTGGGGAGAGGGAAGAATGAAGATAACATTTGTAGTGATTCTAACCATAACAAAGAAAATTACATTAAAATGCTCCGTTTTCCACATTTTGATTTCAATAAGCAGTAGATTCTACATATCAGTACCTGAAGAAGTGACTGTCTCACTGCCATGTGAAGATAGGTACCCGATTCATTAATATCCTGTATCTCTTCTGTCTTTTATACTCATACTCCTAAAAGAAAATCTCCCTACATTCATCACCCCCATATTTTCTCACTCATTCACTTCTCAGTCCACTGAACTCTAGCTTCTAGTCTCAGTGCTAACCTAAAATGTCTCACAAATACCAATCAGCTCTTAAGCACCAATTTCAAATGACATTTTCCCAGCCCTCATTCTACTTCATTCCTCCACAGCTTGTGATATGTGATAAGGTCTCATTCTAGTTGTATAACAATGTTTTCTTTTGAGTCTCCTTCTACTGTATTGATTCTCCTTTCGAACACTTTTTTTTTAGATTCATGTCCCTCTAAATATGGACATCAACAAATTCTCTATAGTGCTTCTTCTTTGCTCTGTATTTTTTCATTTGGGGAATTTGAGTTCAATGGTCATTTCTATAGAGAGTATTCACAAATCTATATCCAGGCTTTGCATCTCTCCTGAATGCTTGAACCCAATTGCCAATTGTTCACTGGTATTCACACCTGGATATTTTGTCAGTATCACAAACTTATTATGTCTGAAACAGAATTTAGTTCATTTTCTCCTAAATTTACCCTCCTCCAAACTCCTGTGCTTACAGTGAGGGCACCACCATGCTTTCAGGTATGTAGGTTTATAGTCTTGGACTCACCTGTGACTCTTATTTATTATCTCCTATATCCAATCAGTCGCTATTTTTTATTTGCATATTTCTCATCTGTCCTCTTCTCTCCCATCACATAGTTGCTAACCTCATATCTGGTTCATGCTGATATAATACTTCATTCAAAAATTGTAATAGTTTCCTAATTGGTCTCCCTGCTTCAATTCTCTTGCCTTTCAAATGTTTCCTCCCCACAGTTACTAAACTAATATTCCTAAAATACAGGTATTACTATATTGCTTTTTTATGTGAAAATTTTAGTGGCTTTCTATTTCCTCTTAGTTAAGGTGTAAAAGTCTTCTACAATGTGTTTACCTCCCTTTTCTGATTTATTTCATATCATTTTGTGTTTCACACTTTACATTTTACTCAAACATATCTATCAGGTATTCATGAAACTTTACGTTTCATATCCTATCTACATGAATGTGCTCCCTCCTCAATTGCACCTCAAAAAATCCTAAAATTTGTTCTAGGTTCTGCTTGAATGTCACTTCTGAGTGGAAGCTTTTCTTATCCTCCACCCACCTACTAGTTGTTACTGGTTTATTCCTCATGTAATTGCCTTTAATTTAATGAACCCTCCAGTAAAAGATAACCTCTTGGAGGACAGTGACTATTTTATTCTTGTCTTTGTATCTTTAACATCTACTACAGTGCCTTGGCATTTATTGTTTATTTAATAAATGATTGTTGAATTCTGGAATCAAATTTATCAAATTTAATTCAACTTGCAATGATCAAAGCAGTTATTAAGTCATTGAAGTCAGACTAAAAAGAAACCTGAGAGATAATTGTGTTCAACTCTTTCATTTTAGAGATGGGGAAACTAAGGCATAGACATGATACTGATTTATTCCAGTTCTTAACCACTAGACAATGACAAGACCAGGGCTTAAAATCTAGCCTTGAGACTGTCTAAAAGTTCTGTCCACTTCCCAATGATTAATCCCAATTAAACTTGAGAAATGTACTATATTTTTAACATATAAACTAGCAATTTAGAGTAATATATAGTTTTAGATTGATTTTAGATGTTAACTGCTATTTTTTTTTAGCAGAAAGACTGTATTTTTCCTTTCCTTTGTTCCAACCTGAAGAAGGCTTTATAAGAGTCAAAACCTTTAACTTTATTGTAGTATGGAACTCTTTGGCATTATAAGTGAAATATATGGACTCCTCCTCAGAATAATGTTTTAAATGCATAAAATAATATTATTTTAGAGGAAAACACGTATATTGAAATAAAGTTATGAACATATATTAAAACAAAATGAAACAAAAAGTTCACAGACCCCAGTCTAAGAAATGGGGGGAAATCTTAAGAACACAGATCATCTTCTTTATGTTTGTATTCTTCCAGCTTATGACATAGTGTTCTGCAGGTAAAAGGCTTATAAGACATATCTCTACAATGAATTATTTCATTAATGAAATATAATTTATATATATAAAAGTTGTTGTTCTAAGAGAATCATATCTATATTTTATCTGAATTTTATTTTATTTTTTATTTCTGTTGAAAATTAGGGCTGCTTACATAAAATCTGGTAAAAGAAAATTAGATACTGTATCTACTATTCATGTAGTGCTTATGAAGAAGTAATGCCTGCAAATTGGTAAAGTCCACAGGCCCTGTGTGTTTCTGCAGAGTGTTTAGCAAAAATTGATATTACCATCCTGTCATATTTCTCATCTAACAAATACAGAATATTTCAACTAATTGAAAAATATTGTTGTGAAAACCATTCCTATTGTATTGACCTAATGTGATAATAGACCTTAATATTTCATCCATTATTTAATTGCACAAATCAACTGACTGGAAGCATGACACCTAGGGAAATAGATTTTGCTGGTCTCATCTACATTCACTGGAGAACAAATTCATAATTTTGTCCATTTCACAAACAAGAAAATGCAATGTTCTGCTCTCAGCAATTCTGTAAATATCTATTTGCCACATCAGAAAATTTTCACATGGGCTTATCATTAGCAGTTAAAGCACAAATATTTAGCTTTTTAAAGATTCCCCAGAGTTAAGTACCTCACAGACCATTAGTTTATGCTAATACATGAACATATGTTCCTTCAATCCTTAAAATGTTTGAACTCTAATCAGCACATAGATTTGCATGGCTATGCTGTGAGGCATTTTAGATGATTTCTATAGATAAACACAATATTCTGCATTTTCTTAAAACATTCCTTTTGGTGAATTAAAGCTGATTTGTGTGGGTCATCTATGTTCATTTCTATGAAATAGATGCAGGGAGAAGTCATCACTATAGTGGGTTTTTTTTTAATTATAAGTTGGGGTTCTCAGAAAATTGCATGGAACAATGCACCCTAATAGAAAAAGGTGCCTGAGGAATTTATCAAGCTTGTAAAAGAACAAAGAAAATACTCTCATTGGGTACACATTTCCCAATTCTGTCTGTCCTTTCTCATCTTCTGAAGCTAGTAGGTTTCAACCATTTTGGGTGACAGGAGGTAATGGGTGGTGGAGAGGCCCTATTGACTCAGACTTGAGTGTCTTACTGAAATTTTACATTTCCTGGGAATTCTGATTCATCCCATGATGAAGTACTTTTGAGATTTATGGAAATTTCATTTTGTTCTAGAACTGACTTAAGTGTCTGGTTTGCCTTGGAAGCCTTTATTTTGATCCAACAGACCTGATTCTGAGCTAATTTTCCCCCTAGGGCTCTCTAGATTGGCAGCAGTCAAGACATGGTCTAGTTCTCCCAGACCAGTCCTGGGACAAATAATCTTATTCTCCTCCCCAGAATCACTTTTCCCCTATTTAAACTTATAAATTCACAACTAGGTAAAAATCCAGTGGTTTTTTGGGACATTTTTAAGTCTGGGTCATTTTCCTTCATATTGTCATTCCCAGACATCTCTTCCTATTTATGGTAACTACAGTAATGGGACAAAGAAGGAATTTGTTAAGAATGCTTAAAAATTTCTATCACTTTTGTACATATGTATGCTGCTATTAATGCAATATACATGGACAATAATAACAAGCAAACACTAGTTGTCTTCAGGGGTGGAGGAATTCAGAATTGTCATATTTATCACCACTTGAACCTGATCTGAGACCAATAACCCAGGAAGACATATTCCCATTTTGAATAGTCAATTCCTCAAAGAAACTAAATTGTGGGCAAGAAACTAGGCATGAATTTTAGCCAGGAAGGTATTATGTTGTCATATACCATGGAGATGAAAGAATCTGCCAAGTGTTAAAGCAGTAGACTAGAATATTTGCAAAATTCACTTGAATATTAAGTATATACTTGTCATTTTTAATTTGGGGATTTCAAGAAAAGTTGTGGTGGAAGAAATAGAAATGAATGTGACTATAGGTTCTTTCTCTGGGATCCCATCCTAGGCTTGGATCAATTACTTTCCGGGTCGAAGGAGTCAGTTGATTTTGGATGTAGTGTTCAAGCAACTGGGAACATTATTTCATTGATCCTTTTTTTATTAGATTGTTTTGTTCATCTTAGTAATCTAAATAATTTCATTTAGGTTACAATTGCATTGTTTGTTCATCAACTTCTTACCAAGGGCCTTGAAGATGAATCAACCAAAAGCTGTTTGATTTGAGAGTACTGGATAATCAGTGTTTTATGTATAGATTTGGGGTACATGAGAAGGAATTGTAGGACTTGGAACTGAGAAGGGGATTTGGAGAGCCTTTCATCCAATACTCTCATTCTACCATGAAGGAAAAGAAGACTCCTGGGAGAAGCTACTTGTATTAAGTGGCAGTATCATTATTCATACCTTGCTTCTCTGACTCCAGTGCTTTTTACATTTTCCAGACCTTCTCCTCTAGGTTCTAATCTAATCCAATCCAATGTAATAAGTATCGACTATGTAGGCACTGTGCTAGGTGTTGGGCATACAAAAATAAAATGAAAAATAGTCCTTGACCTCAAGAAGCTTACTTTTAATTGGGGGAAACAGCTAACTTACAACTTTACTATATCTAAATAAATATGTTTATGAATGAGTTGAGGAAAGAGAACAACTAGGGGGAATGAGTAACTATGCCCTTTCCTACAATACACACTCAGAAATCTGATATCTGATGAAAGACCTTAAACTCAAGCCATATAAAGATCATTTTAAGGAATTAATAAAAATTTTACCAGGACAATAGAAGACTTAGAGAGGAAAAAAAAGATATCTGGCTTCCAATACTTAAAGGCATGTTGTATGGAAGAGGGTTATATACTTGCTCTGTGTATTCCCATAAATAAAAACTAGAAAAACTGGATGGAAGTTGTAAATAGACAAATTTAGATTTGAACTCTAGGGATTCTGTAGGAAATGCCTCCTTTACATTTAGAGCTGAGGAAATGTGGCCTGGCTGCCTTCAGGAAGTAGTGCTTGATCATCCTCAAATAAAGATTATTTGGATAACCACTTCCTAAGATTTTATTTTCATTTTTTCCCAAAATTTATTCTCTCTCCCACCAATATGGAAAGAAAAAGAGAAAAGCAAACCCTTCTAATAAATACAAAGCAGAGCAAAACAAATTCACACATCAGTCATATTAAAAAAATATGTCTTATTCTGCATATTAAGTATACTAGATGATAGTTTTTCAGATATGATTTAGAAGCAATTCTTGATTAGTTACAGATAACATGAAATGACCACTAAAAGTCCCTTCTAATTCAGATTCTATAACTTTGAGAGTTCCTTTAACCACCCTGCCCTCCTTCTTATTCCACTTATTAGAAATAAATGATTCAATTTACATGCTGGTGCTAATAACTAAATGTGGTACGTATCCCAGTAGCATAACAGAAAACAATAACAGGAAGTCATTATTTCACACACACACACACACACACACACACACACACACAATGAAAAATGGTAGAGTTCCCAGTATTGGTTAACAAGCATAGGACTGAAATATCTGGGGCTTGGAAAAGTCCCTGGCAAATGACCTCTATTGGTCACCACATGGTCTACCTAGGCTGATCTTGAGGAGAGAAAAAGTGCATTAATTATTCATTTCTTATTCGGAAATTTTGAAAGGATTTAGGTAATATTATGATGGTAAGGAGAGGGATGGTCTGCTTTTGTTCTCAAGCACATACAACTTTTGCTAGACTGCAATCTATTTCATCTCCCTTTATCCTTGATAATATTCATAGCATAAAGAATTTGTAGACGGGCTTTACTTTGAGAAAAATTTTAAGAAATAATTGAAAGCAGTGTTTTTCTTTTCATATAATATGAGACCAGGATTCCAAAATAAAACTTGCCTATTCCTAATGTTCAAGAAATCAAATCAGCAAGCATTTTTCAAATACAATAATGTGCCACATTTTATACACCAGCATACAAAGACAAAACAAATCAAACAATCCCTGCTCTCAAGTTGCTTAAATTCTACCATGGAATGATATTTCTCTAAATGTTAATCAACTCATCCCACCATAAATACATGCTGCAAATACTTTCATCAGAAAGCATTTCTGTATAATCTCTTGATGTGCAATGATCTTCATTTGTCAGGAACCAAGTGTCTCAGCAGGCATAATGATTATGAAACAGGTGGCAACCTTAGGAGAAAAATGCCTGCCAGGACTACTCAGCTCATGCCATTCTGTGAATCTATTTCAGCAGGGATGATTCACATCAAAATAATGACAGCTTTCCCAACTGAAAACTTCTACACAAGAGTTCCTTGAAATTTACATTAGAGGTGGGTCTTTTTATTTAGGTACCTTGTGGTTATTTTCATGAGCATCAGACTTATCTATGGAGAGAAGGAATGGAGAGGTGCAACAATAACAATCTCAATTTAAAATGTGACATGGAATGAAAAATCTATACCCAATAGAAGGCATATCAAAACTAGAGGAATTAATCTTAAATATTAAGAGTAATGGAATTCAAATTCCTTGCATACATATACACAACAAAAGGCAGAAACTGTAAAGTATTTAAAAATACAGATTAAAGTATACTGAGCAATAAAGTAGATGACTTTTGAGTTATATGAAAAGCTCACACAGAGAGATAATTCATTCAAATAAGAATGTGCTTCTTTGACATAATAAATGTGTCTTTTGATATAGAACACAGAATCTTGGTGATGAGACAGAACCACAGGAGTCATTTATTTTAAATTCCTACCCCATGGTCATGCTGGTCATGCTGGAATGTCCTACTATAGTCTCTTCACCAGCTGAATTGGAGAGACAGTGTGATACAGTTGAAAGAGGACTAGATTAGGAATCAGAGAATCTAAGATCAAATTCTGTTGCTCCAACTTACTACCTTCATGATTTTGGGAAAGTCACTTGATTTTTCTAGGCCTCTGTTTCTTCATTTGTTAAATGAAAATCTATAGTAGATGATATCCAAAGTCCCTTTCAGTGGCAAATCTATGATGCTGTGAAGTCCTATCCATACCTGATTCAAATGCCACCTATCTCATGTAAATTTCTTTAATTTCCTTGTTGACAATAACTTTTTCTCTAACACCTAATTATAGCATTCCATTTTGAATTTTTCTAATGCATTTATTATGTAACTGTGTGTTATTTCAATCTGTGCTCTCACTCTCTCTCTCCCTCCCACTAAAATATAAGCTCCATTAGAATATGAACCATACATTGTGTGAAGCCTCTGTTTCTTGAAGCACCCTGTATGGGGGCTGTGCACATAATATACATTTATGAGATATTTGTTGATTGAATGAAAAGAGAGCCACAACTGAGATACAGTAACAATGCATTTGTCCCAAGGCACTGAAATTTGTAGAGCATTGATATTCTCTAATAAAGTGTAACTAATAATAACTAATAATGTTAGTGAATATTTACATTTGATCTCATTTGAGCCTCATTGTAATCCCATAAGGAAATGATGTTGTTATCCCCATTTTACAGATGAGAAAACTTAACTTTGATCAGCCTTACATAGATAGTAAGTGGCTGAAGGAAAATTATACTGTTTTTTTTAATAGAATCCATGGTCAAAAATCTATCCACTACACCACCTAACTACCTCAATAGCTATACAGTTACTAAATAAACAACAAAGCTTAGGAACCACTTCATAAGAGCATTTAGTTAAAATCAGAAACTTCCAAATGACATCCTTCTTCCTCTTTTCTATCTGCTCCCTTAAGCCAGATGAGTCTTGCCTTGATCTAAACTTTGAGCATGGGAGTGCAAGTGTCCTGGTCTTATGCCTCTCTCCATCCCATTAAACTGAATTTAAATTAAACATTGTTTTGAGTGTGTGCTTCGTTCAGTTTGTCCCTGATGCTAGAACTCATAAATACAAATCCAATGCTAGAAACTTCTTTTTTAAATTAAATAAACAAGTCCATTATTAGCATTTTTATTGACAGCTTCATTGTCATTGTTAGTATATTAAAATACAAAGAAATATAATATGTAATCAATTGGGGGAGGGGTAGTCAGTGTATTTTTCCTAGATGGAAGGAGGAATTAAGGAAAAAAAACATGAAAGGCAGAAGCCATCTAAAGAAGGGAAAGTCTTAGAACTTTTGTTCTCTGTGCAGAAGAGAGAGGCCAAGGGTAGATATAAGATGACAAGGTAAGACCTTCAAATGAAGAAAATCATGAGCAGTTGTATCCTCATCTGGTTTATAGAGCCATTTAAGGAGTGATAAGACTGCATGGAATTTATTGTTTGGCTGTATATGTCTGCTTATTCTGATTTGGGAAATGGTAAAGTCTTCTTTCTGTTAATTCTTCCATTTCCTCACAGTGTGGACAACTGGCATCACTCTTCTAATGAGTTTCCTGCTCCATTTAAACCTAATTTATTTGACATCTGCACTTTAATAAAGATTTTTTTTCCTCCAGACAAAGACAAGTTGATTTTTGTTCTACTCTTGAGTGATAGATTGCTGCAGAGGAGTGGGCCACAGTAGGGAGAAGAGGTCAAAATGAAACTTGAGACTAGTTGTCTAAAACTTAACCATGTGTCTGTATTAAACTCCATCACTGTACAGAGGCATGACAAATCTTGCTGAACTAGGCATAGAGTTCCATCTAAAACTGGATTGCAGGCCACTATCTAACCCTTTTTAGGTTTTGTCCTACTTGAATAAAAACTTATTTTGAATTATCAAGGTTCTACATTTACTCTTGGTGGGAGACCAAAAGAAATATATGAACATAACCTTTAGACTCAACTTGGTGTGGGTAATGATGATTCTACAAGATAACTTTCAAAAATTTTCCTTTTCTGTCCTACAGTTCTAACTAATTTTCTAAAATAGAAAAGGGACTTTTTTTTCAAATATATGTCATCCAAATCTCATTTGTGCCTTTCTTAAAATAGCATCTGTAGATGCTGAAAGATATTAGCTCCAAATAGGCAAATAATTGCTATTGTTTCTTTTCTCTTTACGTTTTTGTCTGTAACTTGTGATTGTGGTTGTTCTTAGAAAGAGCATAGTGTAGTGGCTGGATAGCTAGAGTACAAGTCAAGGAGACTTGGATGTATGGATCTGGGCAAATGACATAAGCTCTCAGAATCTGTGGCACTTCTTTATATGCTACAGAGAAGGCACTGATCTGCAATTAGAAGGTATTTTCTTAACCAGCGGGTAGAATAAGATTAAAGTGTTTTGTATACATTTTCTCATGGCATTTCCACAACAACATGAGATTAGTAGAATATTATTCTAATTCTACAGACTTTGAAACAGGCTCAAAAATCTACAGTCACTTTTCCAAACCTAGACAAGTTTTGACTTTCCCTGAAAGAAGAATATCAGTATCTCCTTCCCCTGGAGCACCTTCCTTTGATTGGAGAGGGTAGAGGTAGAACTTCTCCACAAACCTCCATATAAGGAGGGTGCCTTCCCAAAGGAGCCATTCATCTCTTCATTTTCCACTGGATATACTTCCCTGGATTTCACCATCATGTCCCCATGCAAGGTACTTCCTCCTTCCCCTCTTTTTAGCTTCATTTTGTGGTTTTGTTTTTTTTTTTTTGGTAAGGCAATTGGAATTAAGTGACTTAACCAGAGTCACACAGCTAGTAAATGTTGTGTCTGAGGCCAGATTTGAACTCAGGTCCTCCTGACTCCAGGGCAAGTACTCTATCCACTTCACCACCTAGCTGCCTCATCCTCTTAATTTCTTGTGAAGAATAGTTCCTCCTTCCATACTCTGAGATTTTTTTTTGTGGAAACATCATTAATTTCCATTTACTCAATCAATTCATTTTTATTTTACCAAGACAGAGCAAATTGATCAGTTGACAAACATTTGTTAAGTTCTTCCTATGTACTAGGTGCTGTGCAAAGGAAGCCCTGTGGATACAAAGAAAGACAAAATTTTTCTCTGCCATTAAGGAACTTCTAATGGGGAAAGACAAAGAATATATAAGTATTTACATATAAGATACATACAAAATATATGGAAGATACACTTAGAGAGAATGACTGTAGAAATTGGGAGACACTGAAAATCAAATGAAAACCAAAGCAAAAAAAATCAAGATTAATTGACAGGTTATCAAATAGTCATGAGGTAACAGAGTCAAACTCAATATGCAACAATAGTATGCATATTGACATTTGACATGACCATAAAAAACAAGAGGTCTTAGGCTGTATTAAGAGAGAAAGACTGTCTAGAAAAGAGACTTGATAGGTCCCCTCTTCTCTACCCTAGAAAGGTCAGATCTGGAGAGTTGTATTAGTTTGGGGTGACTACATTTAGGGAAAAATCTCAAAAAGTCTGGAAAACCCTGGAAGAGAACAATTAAGATAGTGGTGGACTGTAGGCCATGATACATTAAGATACATGGAATAGTGCATGAACAAGACAGAAAGAAACAATAATTGTTTTTTAAACAGTCAAAGGGCAGTCATGTTAATAGGGATATGAGTTATATACATACGTGTGTGTGTGTGTGTGTGTGTGTGTACTTTGACCCAGAAGTTAGAATTCAGCAAATGATGGAAGTTGCAGAGGCAAATTCCAGCTAAACTTTGGGTTTCCTAAAATTTTCAATTAACAAGAATTTATATTATCTCTCATACACACTCTTAAAAAGAAAGAAAAAAACAAACCCCTTTAAAAATATTTATATTCAAATAAAATGAATTCCCATATTGTCCATGTTAAATAAACATTGTGTCCCTTTGTATATTTGGTCTTTCATCTGTCAGGAGGTGTTTTTTTTTTGTTTGTTTGTTTGTTTTTAGCCACAGACAAGGTTTATTAGAAAATCCGTCATATTGGGCAGACTCTTAAGGAGTCTGAACCTTAGTGAGTTATTGGCTAGATTGTAAGAATCTGAGCTGTAACTAGGTTATAAGAATCTAACCCCCTTAATGGAGACAAGATGGACCTTATATACAGAAAGACTGTGGGAGGGATCTAGAAATGGCCTAGTAGTTTGAGGTGACTGGAGGAGGCGTCTAAGGAAGATTTGAATAGGAGTGACCAGTAAGCTGGGGTGAAGAGAACTACTGGGACCTGGACCACATGGCCAGGGAGGAATGCAGCCTAGCTAGGATTAAGTGTGGGGAATGGCTGGAGGCCATGGGGAGGTAAGAAAATGGAGGGCTAAGCTAGGTTAAGGGTAATAGAATTGGGAGATTGGCTGTAGCCACAATGAAAGGCCAGTTGCTGGGATCATAGCCTCAGGGGAATGTCAGAAATTGGCCATGTGGGAAAGTCCAGGGTTTGTCTTTTTTGGTGTCTAGATCTTATCCTCATCATTCCCCTCTCAAATAAATGGGACCCAAATTCTTTTGGGGTAAGGAGAGAAGATCTTGGCTTCTGAAACTGCTTCCTGCTGGCAAGGGACATAGATCTTTCCCTTCCTCTAGGGGGTCAGAAGAGGAGATTGACTGGAATCAAGCACAGGCTGCATCCAGGGAACAATGGGGAGGATATTGGCTGGTACTCACTGTTTGCTACCAACTGTAGGTGAATAACCTGTGGTCTGGAAGACACAAATCTGACAGAAAAGACTGCAGGGCCCAGATATAAAGCAGGGACTAGATTTAGGGCCCAAATATGAGAGAATAAAACATCCTTAGCTTTGTTTGGCTAAGATAATTCAGATAATTCAGCTTTCCAACCATGCAGTATCAAATCCACCTCATAACCAGACTCAGGAATAGCCATGTGGGTAATGTTCCCTTTCAAAGGAACATAATGCAGAAACTGAGCCAGGAGTATCCCATCTTAGACTGAGGCTAAATTGTACTCTCAGTTTTTCCCAGTGCTGACTTACCACCAGTACCACATTCTCTGAGTAGCTTGTGGCATTTCTCTCAGATGGTGGATTTTGATTTATCGATGGATTTTTATGATCCATTAGACAACTCAAAATAAAATCATGAGCTTTTTTTTTTAACCTCAAACAGCAAATTTCACTAGTCACAGTTTAGAAAAACTTTTCCAGGATTTACATCTCAAATTTAAATTTGTCCTGGTGTGAAAAGCCAATCATTAGAGATGTCTCTATACACTTGCAAATTCTCAGAAAGCCATAACTCAAACAAGCTTTTTCGGCTAGTTCACACATCACAACAATAACCGACAACAGCTGAATTATTTTAGTAGTAACCAAACTATGAAAAGTTTCTTGACATAACTGATACAAAACATTGACCAATTTGAAACTTGAAACAAACCCATTACCAATCAAGTGACTTCAATTTTGTTAAATTCATTTCCAAATTACTTTACACAGAGAATCAACATCTCATCATTAACAGTTAAAATTACAACTTTAAAAGAGTGTGCTTACCCAAGTTTGGAAGCTGGCTTCTTTACCTTGAGGAGGATGTGCTGAACCTGGGTGATGTTTCCAGGCAAAGGTTGCCCCAGGGCTCAAGGCCATTGCCAGTGGGACCCATTCTGTAGCTGCTGCCCCTCCCCCCTCCTTTGTTTCCCCAGGTGGGGAAGGGCCAAAATCAAAGGTAAGGGGTAAACGGTGAAACTCTCTTCTCCTATGAGAGGGGTTAACAGATACTCTCTTGACTCAAGGGAAGGGAGTGGGAAAAAGGAGTGACCAGGGTTGTAAGGAGGAGTTTCAAAACTCCTTAATGATCAATCACAAAACCTCCAGAATCTGCCAAGATATTTTTAGCTGTTCTAACTTTTCCCTGTAACCTTCATGAAGGAAGATTCAGGGGTGTATATGGAAGGGGGTAAGTAAGCCTCAAGGAACCAAAAAGCAACTGCAGTTTTCCCCAATTCCCTAGCACCGAGAGAATTGACAGAATTGGATATATACTTGTAGATAGGGTGTCCATCCTTGTCCTCTATGCTGCAGAAGGTGTACCCAGGTCCTTGTACTCAAACCAACCCAGTGGACCCAGAGCATGGGAGCCTCAGGCTGAGTGTGAGACAGCCTTGTAACTAATTGTCTGCCTGAAAAAGCACCTCCAAGCCTCGGTGCTTGGAGAACGACATCATCTGCAGAGCAAGAAAAGGTGGGAGGAGGCTTACATACTTTCCAGTCTTGGCTGGAGAAGAACTTGGGGTTAGGCAGTTTCCTCATATGGGTCACCAAAATGTTGAGGTTTAGGATTTCAGGGGTGCTAGGACCCCAATATGACAACACGTGGATCCTGCCCAAAAGAATTCAACCCAAGTCTTCTTTCAGCCACAGACAAGGTATATTAGAACATCCATCGTATTGGGCAGACTCTTAAGGAGTCTGAACATTAGTAAGCTATTGGCTATATTGTAAGAATCTGAACTGTGGCTAGATTATAAGTATCTGAGCCCAAGAGGTGGGTTTTACTCAACTTTTGAGAAGAAATTTGTTTTAGCAATTAGATTTATTACACTGTTGAAAGGGATGCCTTCTGGGATGTTGAATTTTTTTTTTCTGATTGGAGGCATTCACACAAAGGCTGGATGACTACTTGTTAGGCATTTTAAAATCCTAACTCATACATCAGGAAAGAGATGTGCTGGATTTTACTTTACCAAGGGTATTAAAACTGAAGCTTCAAACTTGTGTTGTAGAGAGGATTCTTGTTCAGCTTTACATTGGATGAAGAAGCCTTTGAGGTCTCATCCAACTATGAGATTCTGTGACTTGAAATTCTGCCACTGTCCATCCCACATAGGAAGAGACAAAATGAGATTTAAAAATTTTTTTTTCTCTTTTGTGTGACCCATTTGTCAAAATATTATTATTTGGGAAGATACACTGTCACAAACAAGACAAAATTTAGGTTGTTTCTCCATTTAGGGTGTGGTCATATTGAAGGACCATCTGTAATGTAAGAGGATAGGAATGAGGATTCTGGGAAGATGGCAGAGTAGGTCAGAAAATTCTAAGCTCTCCAGATTTCCTTCATAAATAGGACAAAACAGTGCCTCATGGTGAACATGGAGTGGCAAAAATAAATAAGAGTTGAAGCACAGCATTGGTCCTACTGGGACAATTGTTGAAGATTTAAAGAAAGATCCCCTAGTACTGAGGTTCAGCCTGAGTGAAGTGTAAACACCTCCATGCTATCTCCCCTAAAACAACAAACAACAAGCTCTGTGGGCAGTTGGGTTGGGAGGGTAGCCACAGCCATAGCAACAGGAATTCTCAACTTGGAAACTGTGTGTGTGGGGGGGTCAGATATCTGAGCAGGGAAAGAGTAAAGAAATCTCTGCTAAGGGATACCAGGCCCAACTGTGCTTCTGAGATATGATCCCAAGCTGCCACAGAAGGAGAGAAGGAATTAGCCCACCTACCTGTGAGTATAGAAGCAGTAGTATGGAGCACTGCTGGATGTGGACACTTAGAGGGCAGTTGAATTCTTGTTTTCAGTTCCAGGACAGAATGGAGAACTGAAGATCATAGTCACGGGAGGGTCCTGAGGGAGCAAGAACATTTCCAGCATAGTGTACTGGGGAGTCCTCACTATGGTTTGGAGGGAGGAAGAAGTGCAAAGGTTGGGCCCCACAACAAAGCTCAAAAAATAACAGTAAGAAGAAACTTAGGCCAGAAGCACTGTCCACCACACCCAGGACTAGGGGTGATTATAAGAATAAGCTGCTAAAAAAATATAGCAAGCAAAGGAGAAAAAACCCAAACAAAGTTACTAGGGGAATAGAGAAGTCCAGGGTTCATCTTCAGAAGAGGATACTGAAGCAAAAAAAGCATCTCCTATCCCACAGAGTAACATCAAATGGTCACCTGTCCAAAAAAAATTCTAGAAGAACTCAAAAAAGACTTTACAAATCAAGAGAGACTGAGCAATTTTTTTTAAAAAGAACAATCCAAGAAAACCAAGAATATTGTGAAAAGAAAGTCAACTTACTTATTCAGTGTCATACCAATCAAACTACCAAAAACTATTTTACAGAGGTAGAAAAAATAATAAAATTCATCTGGAAGAACAAAAGGTCCAGAATATCAAGAGAATTAATGGAAAGAAACGCAGGTGAAGGGGGACTAGCCATACCAGATCTTAAATTGTATTATAAAGCAGCAATCATAAAAAGTACTTGGTACTGGCTAAGAAATAAGAGTGGTGGATCAATGGAATAGTTTGGGTACACAAGACAAAATAGTCAATGACTATAGTAATCTACTTTTTGATAAATCCAAAAACCCCTGCTTCTGGGATAAGAACTCCCTATTTAACAAAAATTGCTAGGAAAACTGGAAAAGAGTGTGGCAGATACTGGGCATAGGCCAACATTTTACACCATATATCAAAGTAAAGTCAAAATGGGTACATAATTTAGATATAAAGTCTGATACTATAAGCAAACTGGGAGAGCAAAAAATAGTTTACCTGTCAGATTTATGAAAAACAGAAGAATTTATGACCAAACAAGAGATAGAGAACATTATGAAATGCAAAATAGATTATTTTGATTTCATTAAATTGAAAAGTTTTTGCATAAACAAAGCCAATGCAACCAAGGTTAGGAGGGAAGTAGAAAATTGAGAAAGAATTTTTAGAACCAGTGTCTCTGATAAAGACTTCATATCTAAAATATATAGAGAACTGAATCAAGTTTATAAGAATACAAGTCAGTCCCCTGTTCATAAAGGATATGAATAGGCAGTTTTCAGAGGAAGAAATTGAAGGTATCTATAAACATATGAAATAATGTTCTAAATCACTATTGATTAGAGAAATACAAATCAAAACAGCTCTTAGGTATCACATCACATATATCAGGTTGGCTAACATGATAAAAACAGGAAAATGAGAAATGCTGGAGAAGATGTGGGAAAATTGGAACACTAATGCATTGTCAGTGGAGTTGTGAACTAGCCAACCATTCTGGAGAGCAATTTGGCAGAGCAATATGGACAGCAATATCTGGAGAGCAATATACTCAATGGGCTATTAAAATGTTAATACTCTTTGACCCAGTGTAATACCATTTCTAGGGCTGTATCCCAAAGAGATCATAAAAATGGGGAAAAAGACCCACATACAAAAATATTTATAGCAGCTCTTTCTGTAGTGACCATAAATTGTAAATTGAGGGGATGCCCATCATTTGGGGAATGGCTGAACAAATTGTGGTGTATGAAAGTAATGGAATACTATTGTGGTATAAGAAATGATGAACAGGCAGACTTCAGAAAAACCTGGAAAGACTTGTATGGTCTGATGCTGAGTGAAGTGAGCAGAACCAGGAGAACATCATACACAATAACAACCATGTTGTACGATGACTAATGTTGATAGACTTAACCCTTCTCAGCAATACAAGGATCTAAGACAACTCCAAAAGACTTAGGATGGAAAATGTTGTCCACATCCAGAAAAAGAACTATGGAGTCTGAATGCAAGTGGAAGCATACTATTTGCTTTCTCTCTTTTTTTGTTCAGCTTTGTTTTGTTTCTTCTTTCTCGTAGTTGCTCCCATTCATTCTAATTCTTCTTTACAATATTACTAATGTGTAAATATGTTTAATAAGAATGTATATATAGAGCCTATATCAGATCTTTGAGGAGGAGAGAGGTGGGAAGGGGAGAAAATTTAAAATTCAAAAGCATATGGAAGTGAATGCTGAAAACTAAAAATAAATAAATAAATAAATAAAAAGAAAGTCAACCAACTGGAAAAAGAGATCCAGAATTTTAAGAAAGAAAATAACTCCTTGAAAACTAGAATTGAGCAAGGGGAAGCCTATGACATTACAAGAGACCAAAAAATAATAAAACAAAATGAAAAAAAAAGAATGAAAAAAATAGAAGAGAATGTGAAACATCTCATGAGAAATTAACAGATCTAAAGAACAAATCCAGAAGAGCAAATATAAGAATAATTTGACTTCCTGAAAGCTATGATAAAAAAAATCTTGACACAATAATACAATAAAAGATTTACGAAAATTGCCCCAAAGTTTTAGAACAAGAAGAGAAAATAGAAGTAGAAAAAAATCCACTGATGACCACCTGAAAGAGATCCCAGGATATAAACATACAGGAATATCACAGGAAGATTCTGAAACCCTGAGATTAAGGGGAAAATATTATGAGCAGTAAGAAAAAAAATAATTCAAATACTGTGGAGCCACAATTAGAATTATATAAGGCCTAGCAGTGGCTACACTAAAAGACACAGCTCTTGGAACACTATATGTTGAAGAGCAAAAGAATTGGAGTTGTGGCCAAAAACAGCATACCAAAGTTAAGTGTAATTCTGAATGGGAAAAAATGAGAATATTCAATGAAATGAGAGACTTTCAGAATTTTGTTGCAAAAAGACCATAACTTAATAGAAAAGTTGATATACAAGATCTCAAAGAAATATAAAGTTAACATCACAAACCAATTAGAAGGAACTGAATTAAGACAAATTGTTAACTTTCTATACATGGAAAAGTTAACCATATGTCATTAGTAATGGGGTAATTCAAAAGAAAGATTGGGGTAGAACTGAGTAGGATATGATCCCAAAAAAGCAAAATTGTGTAGGAAAATGTAAAAAAAAAAAAGAGTAATTATCTCATACAAATGAGGCACAAAAGGAAGAAATGATACAGAGGAATCAGATGGGGGAGAAGGGATGGTCATGCTAGAACCCTACTCACATCAGATCTGGGTTAAAGAGAGAACAACATACACATTTAGAAGGGTATAAAAGTCTTATAAATTAATAAAGAAATAAGATGGTGAGAGAATAGGATAAGATAGATTTAGGAGGGGGTGGGGAGAGAATAAGGGAGGGACCCTTAGAGGGGTGGGTAGGTAGGTTATGGAATAGAAGGGCAAGACAGGAGGTAGAAGTAAAGCAGAAGAGTGAGTAGGGATAGAGTAAATAGAGTAAGAAGTGATAATTAGGAAAAATAGGAAGGAAAAAATACACAAGTAATTATAGCTTAGAATGTGAATGGGACTAATTTATCCATAAAATGCAAATAAGTAGCAGATTAAAAATTTGAATTCAACAATATGTTGTTTTCTGGAAACATTATAAAAATGAGAAATATATACAAAGATATAAAATGGTGTGGTAAAAGTCAAGGACAGATAATGTGACCCTCCAATGAATTCGACCCAAGCCTTTATTTCATCCAGAGACAAGGTTTATTAAGACACTGATTGGGGTGAGCAAGATTCCTAGCGAGTCTGCGCTATTGGCCAGATTTTAAGAATCTGAGCCTTTGTAATGAGAACACAACTGGGCTTAGATTCTTAAGGAATCTGCGTGATCTAATGGGGGTAAGATGGAGACTGTGGGAAGATCTGGATGTGATCAAGGAGTGACCAATAGCTTGGGTGATGGGGAGGTAACAGAGAGGGACCCAGAAGGTCCAGGTGCCCAGGCAAATGCCAGGGATCTGGGCCAGGTGGGAAAGTCCAGGATCTTTTAGGCATCCATCATTAGCATTCCATCATATTTATGTATGTGTGTGTGTGTGTGTGTGTGTGTGTGTGTGTGTGTGTGTGTGTTCACTCTTAACTGTAGACTTCTTTAGGTGGATGAGGGAGGGAGGGGAAAATAAAGTAAAAGTGCATAGAAGAGAACAAAGAAAACCAACAAGGAAGCAAAGAAAATCTGGGCAGCTTTGAAAACAATGTGTATTGTTTATTATGTAGGTGTTCTTAAAATGGAAATTTGTTTCATATTGAATCCTCTCATATGCTATGCTGTGTGCACGGTAATGGCTTTTTTTTCTCATTTTGTATTTAAGTTTAATTATATATATAGATATAGATATAGATATAGATATATAGATATAAATATGTAGCTCTTAGACCACATAAAAACTGGACCATAGTGCCATTTTTCAGTTCTCTAAATAAAGCATAATATTATTTGCAAGAAGAAAAATAAAAAAAAGTAAATGACAGATGTTCTTTTAGAATGTGACCTATGCAATTATCTAATTCAAAACTTTCTATCCCAAGTGACAAAGTCCATCATCATTTTCCAGGTTTATTCTTTGAATGACTTCATTTTTTGTTTTTTGGTTTCTTTTTGTTTTTTATCATATAGAAGTAAATAGATAAGGATGCTAAGGAACACAATAAAAATAACATGAATATTTGGTACCTCAGACTACTGGCCATTGGAAACTATTCTTTCAAAACAGTTGCAAATGGTCATAAAAAATGTTTAAGATATGGATCTGTGATCAGATAGCAACCCTTTGGAGACAAAAAACATCAACCAGCCATTTCCTCTTATTGTCTATATACCCTAAATGGTTTCAAACTTGATTACTTTTTCTGAGGAATAAAAATTAAGATGGTCACAGAGACATTTTATTTTTCTTTATGATATTTAATTAGTTGAGTTCCAGGTATTTTCTTTTAGTAAAATCAGAAAATCCAAGTCAGTCATCCTCTGAGGGTAGGAAAAAAAAAGTTTTCATACATAAATGAATGAAAATCAAGCACCATGTTTAGGGATCCCAATTCTACTTTTTAAACCATGTACTTCCAACATTTCTATACATTGTATCATTTCAAAAAATAATAAAAGATAAGTAAAAATAGAGACTTCAAGGTGATGCTGTCCTCACATTGACACAAATTAAAGATTATTATTACCACTGGAAATTGTAAAAGTGTTACATAAATAGAACTTAATCCAAAATATTAGCACAATGGCAAAATGAGGGAGCAATCCATTTTCCTTCTGCCTTCTTCCTCTGTGAAGCTTAATCCTTTATTTCTTGGCATATTCAAAAGATACATTCATTGGTAAAATGTGTGACTGCTGGTTCAAATACTGGGAATTTTCTTTAATCAGCAGGATAATGGTGAGTAACAGTCAGCGCTCTCATTTGTCTTGCAGATGAGCTGGGGACAAGAATTCAGTGTAATCTCTCTTAAATTCTATTTTACTCCAATCAGGCTTAATGTTAGACACTTTTATGGCTACATGGATTAGAAAATAAATAACTTGAAGGAAATGATTCAAAGAACAGAGAAGATGAAATCAAAGAAATGGGAAATATAATATTATCTGGGAATTATTCTGTGGATCAGATATACCCACCATGTCAGATGAGTAAAGAAAATATTTTTGAATATACAATATTTCAATTATCTTTGTTCCCCTGGCTGGGAAAGAAAGAAAGAAGAAAAGAAGAGAGGAAGGAAGATATGGAGAAAAGAAAGAAAGAAAGAAAGAAAGAAAGAAAGAAAGAAAGAAAGAAAGAAAGAAAGAAAGAAAGAAAGAAAGAAAAAAGAAAGAAAAAAGAAAGAAAGAAAGGAAGGAAGGAAGGAAGGAAGGAAGGAAGGAAGGAAAGAAGGAAGGAAGGAAGGAAGAAAAATGAAAGAGAAAAAGAAAGAAGGCAAAAAGGAAGAAAGAAAGAAGAAAGAGAGTGAAAGAAAAGAAAGGAAGAAAGGAAGGAGAGAGGAAGGGAGGTAGGAGGAAGGAAGAAGGAAAGAAAAGGAAGGAAAGTAAAAAGAAAAGACAACAGAGAGAAAGGAGAGAAGAAAGAAAAATCATGTAAAAAAATAAAACATCCCAGAATTCACTGGGAATAATTCCTACCATGAACTGGCTCACCAGAAAAGTGGCCAGAACCCACTGTCATTGAAGCCAAAACCTGCAATTAGAGGCAGATTGTGAGTTTGGGACATTACAGCCACCCCTACCCCGGTGAGAGCCATGATTGTCACTACCCTCATCATTGCATAATAGCAGCAACTGAGATAGAAACCAAAGCATAAACCTCTTATAAAAGCAGACATGAATTATAAATAACCTCTGACCACCACTTCACTGTGAAGTATATAGTAGCCATCTCATAAAGCCCATAACTGTATCATCCCTTCATCCCTCCCCTCAAAAAAATCCTTTCCCCAAAGATTTCTATCACAGCATGAAAGCATACCTGGTCTTTTACCTCACACAGTGGTAGCATAAAGAATCCCTCCCTCTGAATTCTAATTTCCATTTATGTCTCAGAAAGACAGGCCTTGAGTCTGCATCCCTTGAGCAGAGATGGAATAGATGTTCCTGTTGTCACTGCAGCTCCCACCACTTTCCTTGGGCCTCGGCCTCCCCAGAGTCTCCACCACATTGAATAGCTATGGAAGACTACACAAAAATTGAGAAAATTGGGGAAGGTACCTATGGTGTTGTATATAAGGGTCGACATAAAACTACAGGTCAAGTGATAGCCATGAAGAAAATCAGATTAGAGAGTGAGGAGGAGGGCATTCCAAGTACTGCAATTTGAGAAATTTCTCTGTTGAAAGAACTTCATCATCCTAACATTGTAAGCCTTCAAGATGTACTTACGCAAGATGATAGACTGTACCTCATTTTTGAATTTCTCTCTATGGACCTCAAGAAATACTTGGATTCAATGCCTCCTGGCCAAGATTCTTCACTTATTAAAAGTAATTTGTACTGAGTCTTATAAGGCATTTGTCTTTTGTCACTCAGGAAGAGTTCTTCACAGAGATTTGAAACTTCAAAATCTGTTAATAGATGATAAAGATGTGATTAAACTAGCTGACTTTGGACTTGCACAGGCCTTTGGAATACCTGTAAGGGTCTATACACATGAGGTGGTCACACTGTGGTACCAGTCTCCAGAGGTGTTGCTGGTGTCTGCCAGATCTTCTACTCCAGTAGACATTTGAAGTATAGGTACAATATTTGCTGAATTAGCAACCTAGAAGTCACTTTTCCATGGGGTTTCCGAAATTGACCAGCACTTCTGAATCTTCAGGGCTTTGGGGACTCCTAATAATGAAGTGTGGCTGGAAGTTGAGTCACTGCAGGATTATAAGAATACATTCCCCACGTGGAAACCAGGAAGTTTGATATCACATGCCAACAACCTCGATGAAAACAGCATAGATCTGCTCTCTAAAATGTTGGTCTACGATACTGCTAAACAAATTTCTGGCAAAATGGCATTGAACCATCCCTATTTTAATGACCTGGACAGTCAGATTAAGAAGCTCTAGTTGTCCAGCCAAGTGATTCCTGGGGTTTTGTATCAAGAATGGATAGTCCTCTTGTAACGTTAAGCTCTGTAAATATCTGTCTTTATATGTATGTTTCCTATTTTTATTGTAAAATTAAAGCTGTCATCCATTTTCCAAGGTGTTAAATAAAACTGTAAATATCATTATAATGAATAATGCAGTATGTAGATCTCATCAATGCAGCTGTTTTGTGTTCTATAAGTAAAACTGTAAACCCCCCCAAAAAAAAAGAAAGAAAGAAAAGTCTCCACAAATTTTGCTTTTGACAATATAAATTCATAAACTCTCATATTAAAAGTATGTAGTTACTAGGATTTTAGATTTGGGAGGATTTGGGAGGGAACTGGAGGAGTTTCCATGCTTTCTCTTAATTCTTCTGTTAGATTAAGAGTATTTATATTCTTTCTTAGATGTGATAGAAGTTGTTTTGAAAGGACATTATAGGTTATCGAGTTCAACTCCCTCATTTTCCATTTTTTTTTAGATGAGAAAGTGAAATCTAAGGGGGAGGGGAGTAAGCATTTATATAGCCTACTCTGTGTCTGGTACTGTGCTAAGCACTTTCCAAATATTATCTCACCTGATCCCTACACATCCCTATATAATAGGTGCTATTAGTATCCCCATTTTACAATTTACAAAATGGAGGGAAATAGAGATCTGTGACTTGCCTGGGGTCACATAGCTAGAAAGCATCTGAGGCCCCATTTGAACTCAAGTCTTCTTGATTCCTGATTACTACTTTTTCTACTACACAACCTAGCAGCCTCATAAGAAGATAAGTGATTTGGTCAATGTCAGAGTTATTTAGCGGCAAAGCTATTTATGACTGAGATCCAGGCCTTTTATCTCCATGTACAGCCATTTTTTATACTATATCACAATTGTCTGATGATTTTGCCCAAGCAAATTTGATCTCTACCTCCATAACTCTTTTAATGCCTTTGGTCAAGTGTCATGTCCTTCAAGAGGACTTTTCTAACTCCCCACTTGTTAATGCCCTTCCCAAAACACTGTGTACTAATTTTGTGTACCTTGTATTTACTTATTTTGGAACATCCATTTCCCAAGTAAAATGTAAATTCCTTAAAAATTGTCTCACTTTTACATTTCTCTCTTGACAAGAAGTACAGTATCTGACTCAAAATACTTATTTAACACTTTGACTTAACAAATAATGCTGCATTTATCTTTGCAAGATAGTCCACTAATAATCCTCTTACAGTGAACTCTCCTAGTATTTGTATAATGTTATTATCATCATCCAGTCTACCATATCAAGCATATTATACTTGACCTTCAATCAACAAACATTTGTTAAGTACTTACTTGGTTCTTAACTCTGTTAATTTTTAGAGATAAAAAAATGTGAAACAATGCCTACTCTTAGATAGCATATATTCTAATGTGTACATATATAAGTATATATGCAAAATACATATAGAGAGAATAAATACTAGATGGCTAAATATAAGGTGGAAGGAACAGCAATTGAGGGGGATGTGGAAAGGCTCCATGTATAGGGAGGTGGGGTCATTGTGCTGATTCCTAGAAGACAGTAGGACAAAGCAAATGTGGTAGAGAATGAGAGAAAGCTTATTTCTTCCAGCAGCTGCCTCAGTCAGGAAGTAGATATAAACCTTCCCAGGAATTCTGGTATTGCACAAGAAAATATCCTGAAGCTCATGTTGTTGTTGCTGTTGCTTTTTTAAGAGAATAATTCAATATTTAAGTTCCTAAGCCAATTATGATGTCTTAGATAAAAGTATTGTATTCGTTGAATATTTAAAAAAAAGATGATTCTACAACTGTGGTTAATCCTTCAACTATATAGATTCCAACTCTCCCATGCCTCCAGGATTTGGTGTCTTTAAAAGCTCCTATGGACAAGGCACACCTGTAGGGGATGAACTTTTCTAAACTTAGATTGATCTGTGACCCACAGTCGATAGCCAACTTCTTGCATTATGTGTTTCCCACCTGCCAGAACTTGGGCACCGATGGTATTAACTTAGAAAAATCAGGGTCATGTCTGCACCATGATGAAGTGTTCAAGGAATATGTCAGGGGATCATAGTAATAACTCAGATTGACTGGATTCTTAAGAATTTGCAAAACACTCACTTCACAACAGCCTAATAATATTGGTAATATAAAATTTTGTTATCTCAATTCTATAGATGCCCAAACTGAAGCTCAGAAAGGCTAATCAATCAGAAAACATTTATTCAGGGCCCTTCAGGTGCTACTCATTGACTCCAAAGACATAAGTAAAAGTCACTGTCCTCAAGGAATTTACGTATTGTAGAGCAAGACTTGTTAACCTGGGGTCCATTAACTTATACTTTAAAATATTTTCATGCCTGTATATCAATATTACTGTTTAATTTTGGAAACATATTAAACGGTCTTGATCCTAGAAGGTAATAGAGAAAAGGTATTTTGTTTTTATATTTCTTTTATACCATAACTATTGTTTTGTAATTGACAACAGTAAATACTAAAGGCCAAAAGGACAGGTAAGTACCACAGTCATTATGTACCATATATACTGTAAAAAGTTCACCTGGTCCAAAGGCAAGTCAGAGATATAAGGGTTGGAGAAGTGTCTGTCTTTAGAAGCATAACCCTGACCCAGACACTAGGCTGTTTTCCCTTCCCTGCAATTTTCAAAAGTACCAGAAGGTTGGTTTGTTTCCCACAGAGATTTGAGCCAGATTAAAACTATCATAAAGTTATATAATGAAAAAGAACTCCCATCTCTTAATGCCCTAAGGATATAATGGCTGTGAGTGAATTAAAATTGGTATCTGTTAGGATGGAATGAAGTAATGGTCATTTTTATTTTTGAAAGTATGTTGTAGGAAAGATGCATATTAATATAAAAGCAAAGTTAAATACACTTGCCCTCTTCTAATTTTATTTTAAAAAAATCAGTTATAATCATTGCCATTTAGGGAAAGTATTAGAGTATAGAGAAAAGAGCACTCATTTTGAATATACAAGATATGGGTTTGAATCCTGGCTCTGCTATTTACTGTGTCCTTCGGTCAAGTTTTTTCCCTTTACACACATGTCTAGGTTACACTGTGGGTAGAGAGCTGAGCTTCTAGTCAGGAAGACCTGAGTTCAAATCTAGATGGAGACATTGCTAACCATGTGATCCTGGGCAAGTCATTCAACCTCCATTTCCTTTAATTATAAAATGCAAGGAAATAGTAGCACCTGCCTCCCAGAGTTGTTGTGAAATATTTGTGAAGTGCTTGGTGTAGTGCCTGACACATAGTAGGGGCTTAATAAAGGCTTGTTCCCTTCCATTTCTTTTACTCTGCCTCAGTAAATGTGCTAAGTTATCTAGAAAATGAGCTTGTTTAAACTAGATTATTTCTGGTGATTTTTACCAGGTCTCAAGTCATTAATTGCAACCACAAACAGATCAGAAATTTCAGCAGAACTTGGGGGTAACATATGTAATATAAATACTTTGATACTCAAAGAATTCATAATTCCATGAAACTTATGCAAATTGAAAACATTCTATGGCTGAACAAATAGGCTTCAAAAGTGATAAATGGAAAAATGTACCACCCATGTTATAAATTCTCTGATTTAGCTAAAGTGGCCTTTCCAATACTGATACAATGTCCATCACTATGTCCTTATTCAAAAACTTTCAAGCTTTGTATGCCAGTCCAGAGCTTGAATTTCAGTACCAAGGGTGACTCTAAGTTAAGGTGAATTATTGGAGTAAAATATTAGTTCAAGAGTCAAGGGATGGATTACATACATCTTTCAAGAAATCTCCCATTCACTAGTGTTGACCTAGGAACTGAATTTAATTTCTTCTTCTTCTTCTTCTTCTTCTTCTTCTTCTTCTTCTTCTTCTT
>NW_020954619.1:25492078-25578488 GCF_900497805.2 Vombatus ursinus
TTCTTCTTCTTCTTCTTCTTCTTCTTCTTCTTCTTCTTCTTCTTCTTCTTCTTCTTCTTCTTCTTCTTCTTCTTCTTCAGAGCTAATAAAATGGTGATTGATGGAAGCAAATCTTCACTTCTTTGGTCAGTGCATATGGAATTTTTATTTTTGGCTCCCTGTTTGTGCTTCCATCTAGAATCTGGACTTCTTGGATTTAGATTTATTTCATCTACTGCAACAACAAGATTTCATGAATCCAGCTTTTCTCTCCTTATAATGTTAATGGATCCATGATCACATCAGTCCCAATACATACTATATTAGTGGAAATGACAACTCTTCCATGCCTTTTCATCCCACGTTAGACTTGCCCTTCTATGTCTTTCCCTAAATCTCTCTTTACTCCCAGGTTGAATTTTTTCAAGTGGTACAAAGGGGTTCATTCATATAGATCTTCATTAAGATTAATAAACTCAGTTTTACAGTGTTCTGAATTTTTAGTCCCCCTCCTTTGTAAAATATACTCAGATTTTTTTAATAATCAACTTTGACATTGGTTTCAGTTTTTTACGTACAGCATTGAGGAAATTTGGTTACTCAGTCATGGATTCCATCCTATTTTTTCCAGTTACACTTTTCAACTTCATCCAGAAAATTGTTTGCTTCATTATCATAGTAATTTACTGCACAATACCACTCTAATTCTGGACCTGTAGTAGGAAGTGGGACATGGGATAATTGGACTTAAATATCAGATCTTATCTAATACCTCTCAGTCCTAAATTACACATGTGAATTTAAAGTATAATTAGTTTCAAGTGCCAGCTGTATCACTTCTCAGAGAGATGTTAGAGAAGTCATATCATCTCCCTGGACTTATAAATTAGAAGACTGGACTAGATGATTTTGCAAGTTCCTTACAGCTGTAAATCTATGATCCATTGATCCTATGGAGAGTAGACATTCTCTTTCAAAAAGGAAATCACCTATAAACTCTCAAAATGTATCTCACTAATTCTGCTATGTCTTTCTGGTCTTTCCATCACTTGAATTAATAGTCCTTTATTGAAGCCCACTAGAAATGCTACAGCCTTCAGAAAGCTTTCCATGATCTCTTCAGGCAGCAAGGACCTCCCAGCACAAGGACCTTTTAGGTATCTCCCAAATATGTGAAATAAGTAATATCATATATTACATTTACAGCATCTCATTTCTCCACTATATTATGAGTTTCATGAAGAGATAGACTTTATTTAAATGTACCTCCCATCTGTGCTTATCACAGTCATCTTCACACAGTAGGTACTTACTACATATTTACAGAATTTAACTAAGTGAATTCAAATGGATACAGATCTGGAAACAGGCCTAAAAATGTCCTCTTATAACCAGTGCTTGGGAGGAAAATTAAACAAATCTCAGCAATTTATTCTAACTTGAGGCAAAAATTATTCTTACTTGGCACTAAATCTGATTTTATAGCATTTTAACAAAATCCAGTTTTATAACTTTCAATTTCACCTGAGTATTATTATTGCTGTCTTTGTCACTAGTCCAGATTATATTACTGAGACAGCCACTATACCTTTCTGTGCCTGTTATTTCATTAATACAATAAAAGTATCAGACTATATCATCTCTAAGGTTCTTGACATCTCTGACATCCCATGATTTTTTGTTGTTGTTTTTAAGCTATGCATTACACACTGAGTTCAAAAAACCTAGAGATAACAAACTCTATAATTGTCACCTAGAGGGGGAAAACAGCAGCTGGTAGCTTATGTAAATCAGAGAAGGATGACAAAGCAGTTGGTAGAAATGCTAGAATAGGAATAATAACATTGGGTTCTAGACTGTGCTATGTCACTAACTTCCTAATAGGAAAGAAACTTTTGGGAAAGAATCTTTCCTTCTCTGAAACTCAGTTTCCTCTTCTGTAAAATCAAAGTGTTGAACTAGAATTTAGTAACTAAGATCTCTCCCAGTTCTATTTGCAACAGCTCCTTTTCACATTTCTCCTTTACTTCCTTTCCCCTTCCATCCTTTCTTCAAGCACACATCTATCCTTGCTTACAATAGTATTTCGCTTTATGTAGTAAGGAATGAAATTTCCTAATAATTCTTTTGCCACTTGCTATTATTCATTCATGTATGTGTGTGTGTGTGTGTATATATATATATATATACATCAAAGAAGATGTTTAGAAGCAAATATGGTAACTGTAGGAATGAGTCAAAATACTCTGAAGTCTTAATTTAACCCCTCAGTTTATATAATTTAAAATTGAAAGCCTTGATAAGGAAACATTTTTAATTTAAAAATAAACTTATTATAGAATCACAGAATTTGAAGGTTGGAAAAGATTTCAGTGACTATGTAGTCTAACTTATACACAAAATAAATTATGTTCCCCCCTTTCAGAACATTTCGGCTAAATGATTATTAGAATTTGAGCTCCTTGAGTGCAGGAGTCATGTTTTTACCTTTTTCTCCATGTCCAGTCAGGGGCCATCACCAGTCATCCTGGCATATGTCTTGCCACTGAACTCTGATGACTCTGTAGGAAAGAATGAGGCTGATGACTTTGCACAGCCCTGCCTCACCTAAATCAAATTCTCTTGCAAGTCCAGACATCACCCTCCTGGTATAATTGATTCTCTTAGAGAACTAAGGATGAACAACAATCTGTGAGTAATAGTAGCTACCCCACTGGGGACCCAACTGGCCAGTTCCAGTTAGGCAATGCTGCTATTTCCTTCCTTTCTTCCTTTCTTCCTTTCTTCCTTCCTTCCTTCCTGCCTTCCTTCCTTCTCTCCTTTTTTTCCTTCCTTCCTTTTTTCCTTCCTTCCTTCTTTTCTGCCCCTCCTTTACCTCTGTCCATATGAACAATCATACCCTTACATTTGGGTGTTCTGTCCAAAGGATTATAAATTTTGATCACTTATACTTCTCAAGAAATCTTGGGGTCTAGATTTTTTTTCTTCTTCTCTATTTATTCTATCATTGTTGAAAATAAAAAAAAAAACTGGGACAATTAGCCCTTTTTGCCATGTAGTTCTCATTAACTTGAAGGATTTCTAATAGTTTTCATTCATCTCCCACTGTATCTAGGGCCATCATCAGCAGTCCTGACCTATGTATGTCTTGCCACTGGACTCAAATGACTCCAGAGGAGAAAGTGAGGCTGATAACTTTGCACAGCTCTGCCTCATTTATATCAAATTTACTTGCAAATCCATACATCACCCTCCTGATGCTATTGGTACTCTTCCAGAATGAAGGAGGAACAATAGACACATACTAAGTGTATAATGAATGCTTGATAATGATGATAATCCACCATCTATTGAATAATCTCTTATGAAAAGGAAGCCATAATCTCCCAGGGCATCCCATTGTACTTTAATATAGGTCCATTTCTTAACAAATTTATCTTTATAATTATTCCAAAATCTTTCTTATTGCAACTTCCATGCTTTGCTTCTGGTTTTGCATTCTGGGAGCAAACAGCAAAACTATTCTCTCTCCAATCTGGCAGGCTTTTGAATACTTGAACCCCATTATCACATCTATTCCCTTGAATCTTTTTTCTCAAAATTAAACATAACATTTTCTCAATTTATCCTTTTATTACATCAACTCCAGGCCTTTCACTATCCTGATTATGGGTTGCCATGCTCTAACAAATCATCACTTACTAGTCAATAAGTATCCTCACTGTTAGTTAAACTATTCCTGGAAACAAAGACACAGGAAGGCCCTGTAAAAGCATTCTACACCCTAACAGGAACTTCCTATACTTTACACAACTTGTTTTCAAATAGCATAGTATTATTAAACACTCAAAAAAAAACCCCCAAATAGCATAGTATTCAAGAACACAACTTCATGCCATGATTAGGATTTATAAAAGAATTCTCTGCATTATTAAAGAAGCATCTGTTAATGACACACTGGTTGTTCAGTACTATGCTAGACACTATGAAGAATACTCAGAAAATGGAAAGCACAACCCCCTAAGTGGCTAAGAAGTTTTCAAATAAGGTGGAAACAAGACTTGGGAACAAGAAACAATAAGATAATTAGGGTATATGATACAGGAATGCAGAGGAAAGGAGAGAGAATAATGGACTACTCCTGTTAAGAAAGATTCATGATGTAGTGACAAAGAAGCTATTAGAGTGGGGAAGGGATGGCATAAACAGAAGTAGGAGGAGAAATTCTTTCAATAAATATCAGTTTTGATAGAAATGTATTGAGTATCTGCAAGATTCTGTGCAACATATGAATGTACATAAGAAGTGGCCACTACTTTCCAAGAGTTGATGATGTCAACTTATCAGAGATGTCTCTTCTCAGACAGAAGAGCCAAGAGACACAGATAACTATAATGCATGGAAGAAAATTAAAAAAGCTAAACAAATGGCAGGGACAGTAAGTTTTAGGCGAGGCCTCAAAATATTGAGATATTATGCCTAGAAAAAGGGGCCTGGTGGAAGAAGGAACCTATATTTGGAAGTTGATGTCAGAGGCAGAAAGACTTTCCAGTGATAGGGAAATATTTTAACAAAGGTGAGGAAGTAATGGAACAGAAGGTTAATATTTTGCAGATAGTGTGAGGACAGGTTTGGAGCATCGAGTTTGTAAAAGATTAGTTGAAGAAAAGACTGGAATATGCAAGTTAGTTCAAGAGTATAGAAGTATTTGATGGGCAGGTTGAGGAAATTTGATTTTATCTTATAGGAATTGGGCAATCATTACAGTTGTTTGGGCAATAAAGGCTCTAGATCTGTCTTATTTGGTTCTGATTTTAGAGATCTTGACATTACTGCAAAGGGCTAGGGGTAGACTAGATATTGCTCTGCTGGAGTACAAGAAGAAAGTGACTTCTCATGGGAAATCTTGCAGTCTTCGGAGAACACAAGGAAGTGCTTGTGCATCTTGTTTATGTAACTTGCTATAACCAATTATCCATTAATATTTTAATTTTATCAGAATAATCCAACCACACTCCCACACACATACACATGATTACTGAGCTTCCGTGTCTTTATCTTTATGAGTTCATTCATCTACCTACTGCATCAATTTCCTAACTTCATAGCCTATTCTCTCAGTTAAGTCGATGTGGATGAAGAGATTGGTTATGACATCAATTGTTGTGTCTATAATCTGTATTTTCTCTTACAGCTATAAGTAATAAAGAACAATGTCTTGGCTAAGGAAGATAATATGGAGTACCAAATCAATTCTTCAACATGTCTGAGCAGAAAAAGTGGCATGATGCTATTTTCTGCTTTAGGAGAATTACTCAGAGAAGGCTATGAAAGATTGATTGGAAAGAGAAGAGACTGGAGGCAGTTAGAAAGCTATTACAATATTCTAGACCAGAGGTAAACATTGCTGAAACTAGGATGTTAAAAGGGGCTTTGATGCTATATCTTTTTGAAACACACTTTCATTTAGTAAAGGTATTCTAATTTGTAATCTAAGTAGGTTTCAGTTTGGTTTCAATGTTAGGAAGGAAATAAGAATTAAAATGGGAAATGTGGGAAAAATGGGCCATCATAAATAAATTCCATGAATTTATGAAATAATCCATAGCGATTTTAATTTTAAGTCCTAGACTATGACAGAAACCAGGGCCAAAGTTTCAGGAAAGAGGGATTCAGATGGGTTCCTGGACATGGAGCTCACCAGCTTGTCTTTCCTCCTCCATTATTTTTGCAGGGACTCAAGTATATCAGTGTAGACAAAAACTTCCTGTATGTTGATACACTATTATCACCATTTTACATAAGGGATACCTACTCCTTAATAGATGGTTCTCTATACTATGAGTCAGGATAACTGGAATCTAGAACTACCATAAATGATGTGACCTTGGTCAAGTCATTTTTCACTTGAGTCTAGAGACTTCTTTGCTAGATAACAGGTTTTAGATCTGGGAAGGACTATGAAGATTTTCTGGCTCAACTCTTTCATTTTATAGATGAAGAAAACGATGCTCAGGGAGGTTGTGGCTTGGCAATAGTAACACAGATCATAAGCATCAGAAACGGAATTGTAACCCAGGTCCTCTGATTATACCATGAGTGTTTGTTGTTGTTTGTTTTTTGTTTTTCATGTATTTCATTGGATGTTCAACTCCAAATCCAGTCATCTTTCCAGTATACCACATTGCTTGTCTAAGATTATACACCAAAATTACACTCTAAGTGATCCTAGTGCTTCAAGGTTTGTTTTTTTAAAGCAGGTTAATGATTTAGAAAACAAAAGTTCTTGAGGAAAACTCAATTTACCAAAGCTATTCCTGTAGATCAGAGGAAATTTTACTACATAGTCAAAATAATATCCCAGAATACTTAAAACTACTTAAGATTTTCAAAAGGTTTCTTTATGGAGTCCAATTTCAGTTCTGAATTTCTTAGGACAGCTAGCTTCTAATTTTTTTCTCTCCTTTCCTCTCCTATCTCAAATATTTAGCAGGCCTATAGTTAGTGGTTATGATAATAATCTTTTTAGAGATGTTATAAAATGATGAAAGTGACAAAATTGAAAAAAATCATTTCAGTAAGAATAACTTTTTAAAAAATTGACTGAAAATGCCATGCACTTTGTCTGAATACATGAAAAAGTTGTCCAAGTCTAGTTTTCATAATAAATTGGTTATTTGTATTTGTCTGTATATTTTTGCATTTTTTTGGTATCCTAATAAGTTATTAGTGAATGCTGAAAATACCTCATCTTACTTCCCATCCCTCTACACTTCTTGATTAGTTTCGTCTTTAGGGCTATTTAGTCTTGAGTACCTTAGTAAAGTGAGTGATACTTTAAAACCCTCTAAAGTTTGAAGTGATCATCTGAGAAGGCCTCATGTGTATACTACGTTGGAGAGCAGAGGGAAAGAAATAAAACTGCTTCAGGCATCCCCACAGAGTCATAGAGATGGTATTCAGGAAGTTCTGACCAGTACTAACAACTGAAAAGGGGAAAGCCTGAATGCCACTTGGCAGAGAGGGGAATAGGGATGGCCTTACATGTACACAAAATAGGTAACTAATTTCATTGTGAGATTTAATTAGTGCCAATGCAACTTACTAAAATGTCTCTCATGTTCACCTGCCACGGTAGCTGAAATTCCACCTTTAGAGGTCCAGTCCTTTGGTTTTTATCCCATTATCCATTCCCTCCAGTATATTTAAAATAACATTACTCTTTAGAGGAATAAAATATTAATTCACTAACATCTTAGTGTCAGTTGCTGTATTACTGTCCTCTTCTCTATTGGGGTAGCTGAGGGAAGATCTTAGGTAACATTCTGAAATTAGCCACTGAAAAGGAAGCATAGAACTTAAAAGACTATTGGAAGGCACAGATATATTTTGTTTACTTCCTAGGTTTGCTGAAGGTCATCCCTGGATAAGCATGGGAGTAGACATAATAATCCCGGTCCAATTTCTCATACCTCTCCTTTCAAATTAGCTGACATTTGTTAGCCACCTACTCTGTGACCTGACTGGCACCTGGTTCGCAGTGTGTATGTGTAGAGGAGAGATGTTTTTGTTCACTATGGGAGAAACATGTGTTCCCTGCTCTCAAGTAGCTTCTTATATAGTTGAGGGAATAAGACATAGATATGTTAATCAATAAGGAAAGGATATTTTAAAAAATGCAACCAAGTGTTAGGTTTTGGAGTACATACTGGCAGGGCAAGAATTATGGTGGGTAATAGTACTGTAAGAAAAAAATGATTTATTTTATTGCTCAGAAAAATTATTTTCTTTAATCCAACCTTCTGTGATTAATGGTTATCTACACCCAGGATATGATCTGATTCCAGTAACTAGAAACGCTGGAGATAACTACAAGGCATTTTGTGTTTCCCTGGGTATGGAATCTACCTAAATCATTCTCGTTTGAGGTTATCACACTTCGGAGTTGTGACGGGTCCATCCAACAAAGCTTATGTTTTGGGTTCCTTTGTGTTTTTGGCTTAGCTTATTTTTTTTTAAATGTTTACAGTTACTTATGTCTATTTCGCTCTATCTTGCTTTCAAGTTGCCCTGTTGGAACTTTGCTTAACTGTGTGCTTATGGTTTGTGTAGGCATCCCTGTCTAAATGCCTTATAATGTAAACCTTCCAAAGACTGGATGAGAGGTAGCCACACCTCCTTTCCAGCTTGCTCTCCTCTACTAAATGACGTAATAAATTGCTTCTAAAGCTACTTCAAATTTTGGGGTTTGTTCACATGACCAACAGTGTATTAGTCCAAAGTATTGACACTAAAATCAAGAGCTGCTTCTTCCCCTTTAGTTCTTCTAGGCCCAACCCCTACCATCATGCTTCTTTGTCACTTGAGTTCTACAAAGTCCAACAATAGGCTATGATGGTCAGAAGTCAGTTGCCTGCCATGTCACCCTTTCATGCACTTGCTAACATCTACAGATTTTGATATATTTCATGCTGCTCCCTCAAACTGTTTATCCCTTCAAGAAGCCTTAGGAGTTTGCTTATTTTTTCTTTCCCAATGCCTTATTATCAAATGAGATAATATTTGTTAGACATTTAGGAAATCCCCTCATGCATAGTAGGTGCTTAATTAATGTCTGTTCCCTTCCTGCCCTTATTACCACTGTCTCTATTTACCCTCCTGATAGCTTCTATTCCTTCCAAATCTAACTCTTTCACAGGCCATTATTCTTGCTCTGACTGTAGTCTGCTCTCTTCTTTACCTTGCACCTTGAAGAACCAACTCAGCTCAACATTGTCCTCTATTCTTGAATTTCTTCCTCCCCTTGTCCTATTAAAGAACATTCCTTGCCAAGTACCAACCCCAGATTATTACTCCTGCTTATATCCTTTACTCCTATTCATTTGCTGCTGAAAATAAATAGAGGAAATGAAATATTCCAATTAGGTCCACTATAGCTTTTTTCTTTCCTGATCTCTATACTAAATAAAAAAGATTCACTGAAAAGAGGTCAATCTTTCCACTCCTTAAATTGATTCATTATCCCAATCTCCACAGTGGCTATGCCAAACTATTTTTGTCTCTTTTCAAGCATCCCCTGGCACCCCCTTACCTAACCCTTTGAACTGGGGACCTTGCCTCTTCACTAAAAAAGCTAAGGCCATTCACTAAGGAACCCTTCTCTATTCCTTCTCATCACAAATCAGATATTTCTCCATTAAATTTCCTCCTTCATTTCTGTTTGTATAAAGTAGGGGCCCTTCTCCTTGCCTTGACTAACTTCTCTATGTATACATTTGATTCTATTCCATTATGTTTTCTCCTTGGGGGAAAAAAAAAGTAAAAAAAAAAAAAAAACATTAGCTAGTACCATAGCTCCTATCTCTCCTCCTATAGTTTCATTACTTTTTGTTGCTAAACAACTTGAGAAAGTGCTCTGTGTTCAATACCTCCACTTGTTCGCTTTTCATTCTCTTCGAAAGCTTTAACAGTCAGGTTTCCAACTTCATTATATAGATGAAACCCTTCTTTCCAAAGTAACACATGATTTCTAAGCTGAGGAATTTAATTGTCTCTTTCATATATTTGGCAGCTTTGATTATCTTCTTCTTTTGAATACATTCTTTCTCTAGGTTTCAAAGACAGTACTTTCCCCTGATTCTCCTCCCTATCTGACTCTTCCTTCAGTAACCTTTTCTGTCTTTTTAAAATCCCCATCTTACCTACTAACCAGTGATGTCCCTCTCACAATTTTGTCCTAAGCCCTCTTCTCTTTTTACTCTTTACAATTGCCTTTGATAATCTTTTCTCTGTTCCCATGCTTTCAACTATCATCTCCATTTAGATGATTCCCAGACCTATATACTCATCCCTAGGTTCTCCCATGAGCCTTCACTTCATATTTAGACATCACCAACATCTTCAACTGGATGTCCTCTAGACATCTCCAATTTAATATGTGCAAAGCAGAACTCCACCCCATTACCCACCACAATTCCTAAAAGCAAATCAAAACAAAATACCTCCACTCTTCTGAACTTTCATAGTACTGCTTAGGGTATCACCATTTTTTCCATCATGTAGGTTCGCAGTCTGTATCATTCTTGATTACCTACTTTCATTCATTCTATATATCTGATCTATTGAAAAATTTAGCGATTTCTCCATACATCTCTTGTATATGCCTTCTCAACTAACATGGTTGCCACCATAATTCAGGCCCTCATAATTTCTCAAAATAGCCTTTTGGTCTTCCTTCCTAAAATCTCTTCCCACTCTAATCCATCCTCCACTTAACTACCAAGTAGATTTTTCTGAAATATATGCCTGCCCATGTTACCTCCCCTCTCAGTAAGCTCCATTTCCTCCTCATTATCCCTAGTATAAAATATAAGCTCCTCCATTTGGCATTTAAAGCTCTTCATAAGCCCAGCATTTCCCATTTGTCCAATCTTCTTACATTTTATTCTTCATCCACTCTAAATCCAGCTATGCTGACCTGTGTCTATTTCTTGAACACAATATTCCATTTCCCATCTTTGTGTCTTTGCATTGGTTTTTCTCATGCCTGAAACATTTCTTCTCTCAACTCTATTTCTTAATTTCCTTTGCTTTTTTCAAGCCTCACCTCAAATCCCATATTTTCTGCCCCCTCCAACTGTCAGTGATTTTTCCTCTCAGATTATGTTCCATCAAACTTTATTTTTTTTCTCATATTACTAGTAATTTATACGTTGTCCCTTCTATTAGAATGTAAGCTCCTTGAGGGCAGGGACTTTCCCCCTTTTCTTTGGATCTCTTTGGGCTTAGTAGAGTAATAATCACAGTAAATGTTTATTGACTGGTTTCAAGTATCAAGGCAGTTCTCACAGCTTTTCTTGCCCCTCTGCTAATGGCACATTTTATAAACTTTATTATTCAGTCCTATAACTTCTCAATTTCATTTTATTTTCCATCTCTCCTCTGACCTTTTAAGTATTTTGAAATTTAATGTGGGTTCAGTGCTTCTAGATTAAGAAATTATACTTATACATGCACATATATGTATATATACATATGTGTGTATAATTGTGTATTTATATGTACATACACGTATATATACATATACACTATGTTATTACTATTAATTTTATAAACCTTAAAAAAGATAGTTTCCACATATAAGAACAGAAATAGGAATTTATACATTAACAAGGCAATTTCTATTAAGCTGAGATTGATTGTGTGTGTTTTTTTAAGTATATAAGAAATACATCACAAAAGTATCAAAAAATGTCTGTTTCCCTCTGAACTTCCTTCTTCTCTATTCTGTGAGTTTACAGGTTTTGTATTTATTTGCTTTTTAAAGTAAAGTTTCTATTGGATTTAAAAAATCAAGAATCTCTAAATGTTAAGATTTTACTGATTTTATTGCCAGTTAATTCAGGATGTTTTAGAGAGCATATATATGTATACACACACACACACACACACACACACACACACACACAATTAGACTAGATTATCTCTAAGATCTCTTTCAAATATAAATCTCTAGTCCCATGATCCTTTATGTAAAACAAGATGTATGTCCCTAGAGATATAAATATATGAAAAAGGAAGAAAAAGTCCCTCTTTTGAAGGAGTTTATATTCTCATGGAAGACAGAGCTTATTTAGAGAAAATGCAGGATAATTTGAGGCAGGAGGGAATACTAAGAATGATGGGTGATTTACAAAAGCTTCACCTGAGCTGTGGTTTCAAATAACTTAAATTAAGCTTTTGAAAAGGTGGAGTTGCAAAGGGCTAAACATTTCCCCTCAACCACGCTAATGGGCATGGGTGATGAAGCTTACCCATTCAACTTCAGCTAGTAATCTAGGCATTTGTGAGAAATATAAAATGTGTTTATGAATATGTTCGTGTGTGTGTTTGCATCTATTTCATCTATAAATTCTCTGCAAAGGATTTATTAAATATCCTGGAGGTCTTCTTATAGGATGGAAGGATATTGATACATTATAATCTGTATCACTGGAAGAAGTACATATACTGATAAAATCTGAAATCATTTAAATATCAAAATATTCTTATAATGCTATCTGGTTATAAATTGGAAAATATTATATCTGAATAATCAAAATTGTGTCCCCTGACAAGGACAATATAGAAATACATACTGGATATAAACTACAAAATATTACAAATAATGATTTGTTGACAAATGGTGTAAAATGTACCACCAAAGAAATGCATAATCAGAAAAGGAGGTCAGTTTTTCCTGTGGTAATATTGAGTATCAGAAAGCCTAAATACTTACAGATATCTGGCCATTGGATAAATTCTCTGTTTAAGTTTGGTAGGAGGAGTTAGACAAGAACTGCATAGAATGACAAGAAATAATTCAGGTGAGCTTTACACTAGCAGAGGAATTAATAACATGAATCAAATCCTTGATCAAACATATTGAAGCAATTCTATTATAATTAAAATTGTGAATATATTTTATGCTTAAATGTGTCTCTGATTTAATCAGTGTGGATACTCTTCCCTGAACTGATATGAATCATAACAAATCTATACTTTGCCATTCTAACTTTTATACCTATTTTTAAATAAATCATCAAAAATGAGATATATAGAGTGTATGCTGGAAGTCAATGAAATGGAAAAATTCTTCTACTTCAAGAGGAAAATAAAACATTTAGGCTGTCCATCTATTATTCTTCAATACTACTACATGAGCAGCTCATTTCTTTTTTCAATCATTCATCCATCCTTGATAGCATTTTTACTGCGATTTCTCTCACATAGGTTTTCACAAACCCAAACATATTCTGATGTTCTACATCTGAGTCCAGTTGTGTCTTCTCTCAATACACTCACCCCGCCCCCAAACTACTGTATGCAGAAATGACCAGAAGTGCTGTTAAATGTGTCTTTAGGATATGCCATCTATAAAGTGTTGTTTGCTTGTTTGTTTGTTTGTTTTTTAATCACTGCCCCCAGATGTTGAAATTGTGCCAAATGGAGGGACAGGACTTAGGATGCATTAAATATAGGACTCTGCTTAGGATTATTTGACTACCCAAAATCCACAGTAATAACAGCAACAAAAAGATCTATTTCTAGACATCCCCAAACACTTACATTTGCATTACATTCTATTTTCCCACATTCCTGACCCCATGACTTTGTGCCAAACTAAAAATCAATCCAAGTGCTACATTAATTCTCCACTCTCTTTTATTGTAATTTCTTTTCACATCTTTTCACATTTAGACATGAGTATCCTCTAATGCTATGCCACTTATTATTAGAGATAAAAGAGTGTCCTGATCATTCCTTTCTAGCTCGTGGGCACAACAAATACCTATAAGCATGTTCAAACATCAACTCAGACACACAGCTTCTATATTTTAAAATTTTGTCACAACTCATTATTGTTGATACATGGGAAACTCCCTATACCAACCATGTGTCCTTCCATCACTTTCTGGTTCAGCTACATTTTTTTTATTCTGAGATTATAGAATGTTCTATGTCTTCACAGCCATATACCATTACTATGAGAATAGCATTATTAAAGATCAGGAGTTTTGCAATAGATCACTAAAACTATTGTGAAATTTTCCTTATGTGATCCATTTTACTTTCCTAATCTAACTGAATTCTGAATCCATCTGCAGTTTCTACCCAAGATACATGAGTTGATATGTTATTTCAATGAGCTTTCCTTCTGACTTTTATAAGAATATAGGCCAAAGACATTTTTATCCACTTTGTGAAATAGATAAAAAGTATGTGTGAATATATATATATACACATATATACACATATATACATATATACATATATATATATGTATAAAATTTATTCCATTGCATATAGGCAAAACTAATTACCCAAAGTAGCCTACACTAAGCCTGTAAAAATTAGAAAGGAACTCCAAAGCTAAAGTCCTCCAGGATTTTAGAGAGCCTCTATAACACTATAATACTATATATTTTCATTATCTGTAGTTGATGTCTTATCCTTTTACCAGACTGTTTCATAGGGTAAGAAACTATCTTTTTATGAATTGATGTGTCCCTCAGAACCAAGCATAATCTTCTACACATTTATAAAAATGTTTTTAATTAATCAATTAGTAAATAAATAAATCACAATATGTAGATAATTCTTCTTTGATCTCTATCAGAGATGTCAAATGAGCATTAAGGACAAACATCATGAACATTTCATCTGAAACTAGATAGTGCAGTGATTGGAGCACTGGGCCTGGAGTCAAGAAGACCTAAGTTTAAATCTGGCCTAAGATACTTCCTAAATTTGTGACCATGAGCAAGTCACTTAACCTTTATTTGCCTCAGTTGTCTCAACTCTAAAATGGGGATCATACTAGCACCTGCCTTGCAGGATTGTTACAAGGAACAAATGAGAAAATATTTATAAAGAATTTAGTACAGTGCCTGTCACAGTGAAGGTGCTTAGCCCTTTCTTCTTCCTTTCCTTCCTTATAAGACTTCATTTCCTTGTAGATAAAAGCTACATGTACAAAACACTAAATATTCTCTAAATTAGTTTCAGATGATCATTCATCTTTCCCTGGTAAGTCTGAATTAGCCAATTTAAGGGGTTAATAACAAGAAATGAGGCAATGATTATTTCGATCCTAACTCATTTTTAGATAGTACCACAAGCTTCAAAGGTACACATCGGGAGCTTTATCCTATTAGGGACATGGTTCATTTGGGAGAATAAATACAGCCATGATATCTCTACACTAATTATCTGATTTTTCACCATAATTACCATGAAATTACCAGTTACAGTAATTTCACTGTTCTCTACTGGGGAAATGAAGTTACTTTGAATTATTATGGCAAATTACATGGTATCTCACAAAAACATGAAATGGCATAAGTAATTCAGGTGAGTATAATATGTGTTATGTCCCCAAATTCCCACTTTTCATTATCTGATTAAACAAAAGATCTAAAATTCATACTGATATTTGTCCTTGATCCCACCCAAAGGAATAAAATATATTCAATGACTGGAAATCATCTAGTCACAGTGCTCCACCTACCAATAGATGGACAGCAAAGCCATTAGTAGGACATTTGCGTCAATTCATTCATGTTCATGCAAGTGGAGGCTTCTTTTTCAAGTGAAATTCTGCTTTTTATTTGTCTGCACCAGTCCAGGATGCTTATGGTAATAAGTACAGGATAAAGTGTTTGGGTGTATAATCATCTTTGAAGGCAAAATGACTCCTTACAATTAAAGCCCAATAGATGGTGCAATTAATAGAGTGCCATTCCTGGAGTCAGAAGACCTGAGTTCCAATGTGACCTCAGATATTTAATAATTCAGTGACCCTGGGAAAGTCACTTTATTGGTATCTGCCTCTTTTTTCTCATCTTTAAAATGAAGATAACAATAGCATCTATCTCCTAGAGCTGTGAGGATGAAATTAGTTAATATTTGGTCAGTGTTTTGCCAAACTTAAAACACTATATAAATGCTAGATATTATTTTTATTACCTACTAATTTTGACTGTAAAAATGGGATAATTTGATGCCACATGAGATAAGGTTTTACCTGCTAAATAACAGGACTGTTAAAAGACTTGTGGTCTTCAAAAAGAGAATAGATGATTAATTGTCTGGGAAATGTTAGAGGTGATTTATCTTAAACTATTAATTTGGGCTTGAATCCCATAAGGTCCCTTCTGATTATGAGATGGCATTTTGCTAACACTTGTATAATACTTCTGATATGTGTGTTTGTGTATACACACACATATACACACACATACACACACACACACACACACACATATGGAAGCAATGATCCCTAGACTGTCTACAGATGTTTTCATTGTCATTTCAGGTTTCTCTCAGTTGTAGCTATGTAGTCCACCAATACCATTTGATCACATGGACTGAAAATTATCACCAGAATGATTATATGAAAATATGAACAACATAAACATGCTGTGCCCTCTATTCCTATTTATATGGTTAAGTTCGTTCTTCCACACATTCAACAAACATTTATTTTTTAAGTACCTTCTTTTTGCAGATTTCTGTGCTAAGTCTTAAAGTCCATAAAAAATTTTAAGTAAGACTTAGTCCTTGACTTCAAAGAGTTCAAAGTTGAGTAGGATGCTAAGACTTCAACAAGAGGAGCTATACCATATCACATGATAAATGCATTAGAAAGATACAAAGAAGTCCTATGTACACAACACTGTGCTTGGGGAGAGAAATAAAGTTGAGATAGTACTCATAGACCTGCCCTCATGGCAGGTAAAAATGGATGACATACTGGAGAATCATTATTCCCTTCTTCCTCAGAATTCTAAACTACTTAATGGGAATAGTTTTGGGCCAGTCATATGCCATAAATACCACATAAGGCATACGGAAATGTTGTTAGCAGGGAATAAAATATAAAATTACATAGGATTTTTAGTCTTACCCAATCATTTTAGAGTGTAAGGGTAAGCAGGTGGATTTAGGTATAATATACTACTCCAGTCTTTGTTCATTTTACAAATAGAAAATTGGTCCAGAATGGTAGGACAGCTAAAATATTGATTGACAGAGCTAAATCATTAGATGCACACCAATAGGCATAAATGCAAAATCCTATACTTGGGTTCAAAAATGCAATTGTACAAGTACAAGATCAGGCAGGCATGGTTATGTAGAATATTTTCTGGATAAAAGAGATTTAGGTTTTAGGTTTTAGTGAATGAATTGCCACCTCAACATGAGACAAATGTGTGATTTAACAGCCAAAAAATCTAATGAAATCTTGATCCCATTTAATGAGGTAGCTCCCAGCTTTGTGTGATCTGCTAATTAGAGAGCATGTCATCTATGCTTCATCCAAGTAATTGAGAAAAATGATAAACAGGACAAGACCAAGCGCAAGTCTCAGGAGCCTTCTACGGGAGTGAAGTGGGTGCTGAAAGATTAATGTTAATGTTGTTATGCCCTATTTTCATAGGATATCAAATGAATGAGCCTCAGAATTATGATGCCATTGGAGATACAATTTCTGAAAAGTAGAAGCTCCATGATATACTTTAGTTTAAAAAAAAAATTCAAGACTGAGAGTCAGGAGCCTTGGGTTTTAGACTTAGTTATGTTTGCTTAAACATCATTTATTTATTTATTTATTGCAAATTGATTTCTACATCTGTAAAGAATGTCATGAAATGCCTACTCTACCTATTTTACTGGTTGTTGTGAACACTGAATTGGATCAGACATATGAAAAAGCTTTGAAGAACATCCACCTGAAAAAGAGTACTAAAGTTTATGTAAGAGACATAGATGATCTGTTCCCCATTGAGGTGAGCAATTGAAGAAACATTTCTTGGGGATAAATTTCAACCCCCAATATTTTACCTTTATTTATATAATATATATAATATATTTATATAATACATTATTTCAAAAGATCTTTTCTTCAGATGTCAAGAAGAAAACAGAGGATTAAAAAACAATAAAAATTTTGCTTGCTCAGACAGCATATAAAATTTCTAAGAGATATTTTGAATCCATAAAATAATATCTTTAAAAGTTTGCATTTTGAAATGATTAATCTTCTTGTGTGGCTGAACTTTATCTATACAAATGACTTTTTTAGCCACTAATCTCACAAAAGTCTATAATGTTCTCCTGAGTTTCTCATTTCCCTCCCCTTTTAAGAATACTCCCTTTGATTAGAATGTTCCCCTCTGTAGCCCAGTCTTAAAAAAAAGATAGAAGTTTCATGACTGAATAATTGTTTCTAAAGAAATTGTCCAGTACATTTTGTCTTTCTCTTTCTTCCATTTTCATATATGAGAATATGAGAAACTTGAAGGGTGACTGGCAGGCTCAGATACTTTCATCATCACATGGTTTGCTGCTGGCAGTAAACTTGGGTTGGCACAGTGGAGCCTGAAACTGTGTAGGCACGGTTTAATGATGGGATGGTTAATGAACACATGCCACATGCTTCTTTTAATGTTCCTTACTTTGGAAAGCTCAATCATGTTTGCATTTTAATTTCCCTCCTTGGTGACTTATACTTTCTTCTGTTGCTTTTTCTTCTAGCAGGTTTCTAACCCCCTGCTGCCCAGATCCAAATGGAAAGTTATCTGCATAAAGAGGGAGATAGGTAGATCCCTCCATTTTAGTCAATCTATTCATTATTTTGAAAAAAAAATGCCTGTGATCTTCCTTTTTAACTTCAAGGCACATAGGTAGTGGAGTGGATAGAGCACTAGACATGAACCTGGATTGATGAAGATCTGAGTTGAATTTCAGCCACATACACTTAATAGATGTGTGATCCTATGCAAATCACTTAACCTCTGTATACCTCTGCTTGCTCATTTGTAAAACAGTGACAGCAATAGCCCCTATTTCCCAGGATTGTTGTAAGGATCAAATGAGGTAATAATTGTAAAGTGCCCAACACCAGGTAAGCTGTCAGAACCCTATGGCCACCAACTGCCAACCAGGAGGAGATTCCCAAAGCCCAGGTGGTCAAGCAGGCAAACACCAACAGCTGGACCTCCGAGTGCCTCAGTGAGGGTGGGGGAACCGGTGGAAATCAGCTCAGAAAACCACCAGGTGCCTTGGCATTCTAGAGCAAAGGAGTTTCCCAGTGCCTAAACAGAAATAAGGGAGGCAGCACTGCAAGGGGCCCCAGACAGATAAACACCTGGCTGAACAAAGATAAAGGAAAGGAAAAGCAGGCAACCTAGATTTGCCTGAAAGTCCCAGCCTTGCTGATTCCAGCCCAACACCAGATAAGCTGCCAGAACCCTACAACCTCCAACTGCCAACATAAGAGGCCCCAGCACACAAAGCCAGTGACCAAGACCTGGGTTCCCAACACAAGAAGCTTGGGTGAGTGCCCTATGCTCCCCAGCAGGAGAGCATAATCTCTTTAAAGGCCAGGGAATAAAGAAACACCATGAGTAAAAAGAAATGTAGGATCAATTCATATTATGAGAAGAGTTAGGATCAAGACAGAAATTGTGAGGAGGACAGCATTGTCAACAAACCCACATCTGCAGCATCAAAAGGGAATATGAACTGGTATGAAGCCCAAAAAGCCTCTTAGAAGAGCTCAAGAAGGATTTGAAAAGTCAAATGAGAGAGGTAGAGGAGTCGTTTAAAAGTACAATTGGTCAATTGGAAAAAAGTACACTGAAGAAAACAAGTCCCTAAAAAACACAATTGGCCAACTGGAAAAAAAGTACAATGAAGAAAACAAATCCCTTAAAAATACAATTGACCAATTGGAGAAGAACGTTCCTGACAAAAAGATCAGAGCTCAACAAAAAATTTGATCTTCAAGTACAAGATTCAAGAGAGACATAAAAAGGTAAATGGGACAGAAAGATACAATATATTCTTAATAAGGGCAAAATGTTTACATCTCTACAAGGGAAGATGACACTTGCAGCTCTTGAGAACTGTATTGTTATTATACCATGTTAAAGGTGTATACATAAAGGGGGTGGATATAAGTTGACTTTGATGTAATGATAAAAAAAAATTTAATGAAGTGGGTTAAATGGATCCAAGTAAGTGGATCAGTCTGAGCTAAGAAAATGTACTGAGAAAGGAGGAGGCAGACAAGGGTAAATGACATTACAGAAAAAGATGCAAAAACCTATTAGAGCAGAGGTAAAGAAGGGAGGGGGATGAGCATTGTTTGAACCTTACTCTCATAAGATTTGGCTCAAGAAGGGAATAACATAATCAGTTAGGTATAGAAATCTAACTTGAACTATAGGCAATAGGAGGGAAAAGGGGAAAGAAAAGAGAGGTGGGATGGAAGGGAGGGAAGAAGTAGTAAGTATAAAGGGGAAGAAAAGGGAAAGGGATAATAGAAGTGAGGTGGGACTGAAGTAGGTGGTGGTCAAAAGCAGAACACTAGTGGGGGGGAAGAAGAAAGGAGAAAGAAAAGCATAAACAGGGGGAAAAAAGGATGGAGAAAAAGACACAGATAGTTATCATAACTGTGAATATGAATGGGATGAACTGTCCCATAAAATGGAAGCATATGGCAGAATGGATTAAAAACCATAATCCTACAATATGTTGTTTACAGGAAACACATTTGAAAAAGAGTGACACATACAAGGTAAAGGTAAAAGGCTGGAGCAAAATACATTATGCTACAGCTGAAGTAAAAAAAAAAAGCAGGGGTAGCAATCCTGATCTCAGACAAAGCAAACACAAAAATAGATCTTATCAAAAGAGATAAGGAAGGAAACTACATCCTGTTAAAAGGCACCATAGACAATGAAGTAATATCATTACTAAACATATATGTACCAAAAGGTATATCATCCAGATTCTTAGAGGAGAAGTTCAGGGAGTTACAAGAAGAAATAGACAGCAAAACTGTTCTAGTGGGTGACCTCAACCTCCCCCTCTCTGAACTAGATAAATCTAACCACAAAATAAACAAGAAAGAAGTTAAGGAGGTGAATAGAACATTAGAAAAGTTAGGTATGGAGAAAACTGAATGGGGATAGAAAGGAATATACATTTTTCTCGGCAGTACATAGCACATACACAAAAATTGACCATGTACTAGCGCATAAAAACTTCATAATGCAGTGCAGAAAGACAGAAATATTAAATGCATTCTTTTCAGATCATGATGCAATGAAAATTATATGTAATAAAGGGTCTTGGAAAGATAGACAAAAATAATTGGAAACTAGTCTAATCCTAAAAAATGATTGGGTCAAAGAACAAATCATAGAAACAATCAATAATTTCATTCAAGAGAATGGCAATAATGAGACAACATACCAAAACTTATGGGATGCAGCAAAAGCAGTTCTTAGGGGAAGATTTATATCTCTAAATGCCTACATAAATAAAATAGAAAAAGAGGAGATCAATGAATTGGGAATACAACTAAAAAAATTAGAAAAAAGAGCAACTTAAAAATCCTCAATTAAACACCAAATTAGAAACATTGAAAACTAAAGGAAAAATTAATAAAATTGAAATAAATAAAACTATTGAACTAATAAATAAAACTAAGAGCTGGTTTTATGAAAAAAATAATAATATAGATAAACCTTTGGTTAATCTAAGTAAAAAAAAGAAAGAAGAAAACCAAATTACTAGTATCAAGAATGAAAAGGGTGAAGCTACCACCAAGGAAGAGGAAATTACAACAACAATTAGGAATTATTTTGCCCTACTATGTAACAACAAATTTGACAATCTTAGTGAAATGGATACATATTTACAAAAATATAAATTGCCCAGATTGACAGAAGAGGAAGTAAAATACTTAACCCCATCTCAGAAAAAGAAATTGAACAAACCATTGATGAATGCCCTAGGAAAAAATCTCCAGGGCCAGATGGATTTACATGTGAATTCTATCAAACATTTAAAGAACAATTAATTCCAATACTATATAGACTTATTTGGTAACACAGGTGAAGAAGGAGTCTTACCAAATTCTTTTTATGACACAAATATGGTGCTGATACCTAAACCAGGGAGAGTCAAAACAGAGAAAGAAAATTATAGACTAATTTCTCTAATGAATATAGATGCAAAATTTTTAAATAAAATATTAGCAAATAGATTATAGCAACTTATCACAAGAATAATACACTATGACCAGGTAGGATTTATACCAGGAATGCAGGGCTGGTTCAATATAAGGAAAACTATCAGCATAATTCATCATATCAACACCAAAACTAACAGAAACCACATAATCATCTCAATAGATGCAGAAAAAGCTTTTGACAAAATACAACACCCATTTCTATTAAAAACACTAGAGAGCATAGGTATAAAAGGAGTCTTCCTTAAAATAATAAATAGCATCTATCCAAAACCTTCAGCAAGCATAATATGTAATGGGGACAAGCTGGAAGCATTTCCAATAAGATCAGGGGTGAAACAAGGATGTCTATTATCACCACTGTTATTTAACAATGTACTGGAAATGTTAGCTTTATCAATAAGAGAAGAAAAAGACATTGAAGCTATTAGAATAGGCAAAGAAGAAACAAAGCTATCACTCTTTGCAGATGACATCATGTTATACTTAGAGAATCTCAGAGAATCAAGTAAAAAAGTACTTGAAATAATAAACAACTTTAGCAAAGTTTCAGGCTATAAAATAAACCCACATAAATCATCACCATTTCTATATATTACCAACAAAGCCCAACAGCAAGAGATAGAAAGAGAAATTCCATTTAAACTTACTGTAGACATTATAAAATATTTAGGAGTCTACCTCCTGAAACAAACCCAGAAACTCTATGAACACAATTACAAAACACATTTCACATAAATAAAGTAAGATTTAAATAAGTGGAAAAACATCAGTTGCTCATGGGTAGGCCGAGATAAAATAATAAAAATGACAATTATACCTAAGCTAATTTACTTATTCAGTGTGATACCAATCAAACTACCAAAAAAGTATTTTATAGAGGTAGAAAAAATAATAATAAGACTCATTTGGAAGAACAAAAGGCCCAGAATATCAAGAGAACTAATGAAAAGAAATGCAGGAGAAGGTGGCCTAGCCATTCCAGATCTTAAATTGTATTATAAAGCAGCAATCATCAAAACTGCTTGGTACTAGCTAAGAAATAGAGTTGTGGATCAGTGGAATGGATTGAATATGCAAGACACAATAGTCAATGACTATAGTAATCTATTATTTGATAAACCCAAAGACCCCAGCTTCTGGGATAAGAACCCACTCTTTGAAAAAAAACTGCTGGGAAAACTGGAAAAGAGTATGGCAGAAACTAGGCATAGACCAAAATCTCACACCATATACCAAAATAAAGTCAAAATGCATTCACAATTGAGACATAAAGGCTGATACTATAAGCAAACTAGGAGAGCAAGGAATAGTTTACCTGTCAGATCTATGGAGAATAGAAGAATTCATGACCAAACAGGAGATAGAGAACATTATGAAAAGCAAAATTGATATTTGATTACATTAAATTGAAATGTTTTTGCACAAACAAAGCCAATGCAACTAAGATTAGAAGGAAGGTAGAAAATTGGGAAAGAATTTTTACAACCAGGCTCTCTGATAAGGGCCACATTTCTAAAATATATGGAGAATTAAGTCAAATTTATAAGAATACAAGCCATTCCCCAATTGATAAATGGTCAAAGGATATGAACAGACAGTTCTCAGATGAAGAAATTAAAACCATCTATAGTCATATGAAAAAATACTGTAAATCACTATTGATTAGAGAAACGCAAATCAAAACAACTCTGAGGTACCACATCACACCTATCAGAATGGCCAACATGACAAAACAGGAAAATGATAAATGTTGGAGAAGATGTGGGAAAATTGGAGCACTAATGCATTGTTGATGGAGTTGTGAAATGATCCATCCATTTTGGAGAGCAATTTGGAACTATGCCCAAAAGGCTATAAAAATGTGCATACCCTGTGACCCAGCAATAGCACTTCTAGAGCTATATCCCAAAGAGATAACACAAATGGGAAGAGGACCTACATGAATAAAAATATTCATAACAGCTCTTTGTGTGGTGGCAAAGTATTGGAAATCGAGAGGATGCCCATCAATTGGGGAATGGTTGAGCAAGTTGTGGTATATGAATGTGATGGAATACTACTGTGCTGTAAGCAACTGTGAACAGGCTGACTTCAGAAAAACCTGGAGAGACTTGTGTGATCTGATGCTGAGTGAAGTGAGCAGAACCAAGAGAATGTTGTACACAATAACAGCCATGTTGTGTGATGACTAATATTGGTAAACTTAACCCATCCTGGCAATATAAGGATCTAAGACATCTCCAGAGGCCCTGTGATAGAAAATGCTATCCACATCCAAAGAAAGAACTATGGAAGTTGAATTGCTATTTTTTTCTCTTCTGTTGAGTTTTGTTTCCTCTTTCTGATGGTTCCTCCTATTGGTTTTAATTTTTACTTACAACATCACTAATGTGAAAATATGTTTAATATGAATGTAAATGTATAGCCTGTATCAGATTGTGCACTGTCTTGGGAAGGGTGGTGCTCGGGAGGAAGGGGGAGAAAAATTTTAAACTCAAAAGCATGTGGAAGTGATTATTGATAAATCAAAATAAATTAATAAAAAAAGAAAAAATTGCCTAATCCAAATGACAATAAATAAATAAATAAATGAAATAAAAAAGAAATAAAAAAGAAAATAAAAAGGAAACAAAAAAGAAAAGAAAAAAATAGATACTTAAATATCTTGTTCTACCCACCAATATCTCAAATAACAAAAGAACAAGAAAATTAACAAATACAAGTATTTTAAAGAAAAAAGAAAAGAAAGAGACTGTGTTAAAAAAAAAAAGAAAAAAAAACAGCCTGGATTTCAGCCATTGTTCCTTATGGATTCTTTAAGGAAATATCATTAGGGGCCTATGTATACATATGAAGAATAATTCACACGCAAATTTGTGAAAGCTATTTATTTAGGATACTCTTTGATTTTGACTATTTTCTCTCAAGGTAGTCAAAAGATTGTTGTCATCAAAAGTCAATCAACAATCATATATTGAAAACTCTCTATGCAAGTAACTAGAAGATGCACAAGATGTAAGTGAAGTAACACACCTATTTTCAAGGAATGTTGGGTTTATTAGTAGGATGAGACCAACTAAGATATATATATATATAATGCATAATATTTCATGAAAAAATAGATTAGAGAGGTACAATGGGAGATGAGAAGAGAAAAATCATTAGTGACCAAGGGGTCACTTTCACCAAGGGGAAAGATTACCTAGAGGATACGGGATTTCATTTGGATTTTAAAGGGTGAGTAATGGCCCAACAGATAAAAATTGCTAAAGAGTACAATATAAGGATAAGGAATAGCCTATGAGTTTACTGTATGTCAAATTTGACTAAAATATAGAGAGTACACTGTAAGTAAAATAAAACTGGAAAGATAGATTATTAAAATTTACACTGATTATAGCTTGGTGAGAATTTTGACTATCAAGGAAATGAAAAAACAGAGAGCCACTGGGGATACACACACATACACACACATGCACAAACACACATATTCTCTTGCTTTCTTTGTGCTTGGACCTGGGTCACAGTTCTGGGTGGCAGTCCTGGGGCAAGGAGGAGCACTGGCATTGTGGAGCTTGTAGTGGCAGTGGAGAGGGAATCCTCTTCACAGTTCCAAGATAGAAAAGAGTGCTTTGGTCACTCATAGACCAGAGCACAGGCCAGGAAAGGAGTAAACACCTTGCCCTTAATCATACCAACTTGAAAGAACTGAAAACTTACAGGTCCCTAGAAGTATCTCTGAAGACAGTTGCACAAAACCCCTGAAGCTTGGGACAGTACATTCTCCAAACTGGAATCAGACCCCTACCTTAACAAAGAGTTTAAAACTCAAGTAATTTCCTGGGATCATGAACAAACAAAGGTGCAAAAAAGTCAGATCATAGAATCATTCTTTGGTAACAAAGAAGATCAAAACATACAACCAGAAGAAGACAAAAATCCGAAGCTCCTACATCCAAAGCCAAGAAAAATAAGCACAAAAAGGAGTTTGAAAAACAAGTAAGAGAAGTAGAGGAAAAACTGGGAAGAGAATGAGAGTGATGTAAGAAAATCATGAAAAACAAGTCAACAGCTTGCTAAAGGAGATCCAAAAAATACTGAAGAAAATAACACCTTAAAAAATAGCCTAGGGGCAGCTAGGTGGCACAGTAGATAGAGCACCAGCCCTGAAGTCAGGAGGACCTGATTTCAAATCCAGCCTCAGACCACTCACTTGACACTTAGTAGCTGTGTGACCCTGGGCAAGTCACTTAACCCCAATTGCCTAAAAAGGAAACAAAAAAAGAAAAAAAAAAGAAAAAATAGCCTAACCCAAATGGCAAAAGAGGTCCAAAAATCCAATGAGAAGAAGAATGCCTTCAAAAGCAAAATTGGCCAAATGGAAAAGGAAGTCCAAAAGCTTACTGAAGAAAATACTTCCTAAAATATTAGAATGGAGCATTGAGATGATAGGGACTTTATGAGAAATCAAGACATTGTAAAACAAAACCAAAAGAATGAAAAAATAGAAGACTGTGGCATATCTCATTGGAAAAACAACTGACCTAGAAAATATAAAAAATTATTGAACTATCTGAAAGTCATGATCAAAAAAAGAGCCCAGGCATCATCTTTCAAGAAATTATTGGGGCAGCTAGGTGGCACAGTGGATAGAGCACTGGCACTGGATTCAGGAGGACCTGAGTTCAAATCCGGCCTCAAAAACATAGCACTTACTAGCTGTGTGACCCTGGGTAAGTCACTTAACCCCATTGCCTAGCCCAAAAAGAAAAAAATTATCAAGGAAAACTGCCCTGATATTCTAGAACCAGAGGGTAAAATAGAAATTGAAAGAATCCACCGATCACCTCCAGAAAGAGATCCCCAAAGAAAAACTCCTAGGAATATTGTAGCCAAATTCCAGAGTTCCCAGGTCAAGGAGAAAGTATTGCAAACAGCCAGAAAGAAACAATTCAAGTATTGTGGAAACACAATCAGGATAACACAAGATTTAGCAGCTTCAACATTAAGGGACCGCAGGGCATGGAATATAATATTCTGAGGGCAAAGGAGCTAGGATTACAGCCAGGAATCACCTACCCAGCAAAACTGAGTATAATCCTTCAGGGAAAAAAATGGTCATTCAGTGAAATAGAGGACTTTCAAGCATTCTTGATGAAAAGACCAGAGCTGAACAAAAAATTCAACTTTCAAATACAAGACACAAGAGAAGCATGAATAGGTAAACAGGTAAATGAAATCATAAGGGACTTATTAAGGTTGAACTGTTTACATTCCTGCATGGAAAGATGATATTTATAACTCACGAGACCTTTGTCAGTATTAGGGTAGTTGGAGGGGGATATTATAGGTATAGATATATTGATAGATAGAGGGCACAGGGTGCATTGAAGATGAATGGGTGATATCTGGAGAATAAAATTAAGGGGTGAGAGAGGATTGTACTGGGAGAAGGAGAAAGAGAGAGGTAGAATGGGGTAAATTATCTCACATAAAACAGACAAGAAAAAGGTTTTACAGTGGAAGAGAAGTGTGGGAAAGTGAGAGTGAATGAGCGAATCTTATTCTTATGAGGTTTGGCTTAAGGAAGGAATAACATACACACTCAGTTGGGTATGGAAAGCTATCTTACCCTACAGGAATAAAAGGGGGGAAGAGGATAAGGGAGTAGGGGATGACAGAGGAGAGGGCAGATTGGGGGAGGGGGTAATCAGAAGCAAACACTTCTGAGAAGGGAGAGGTCAATAGAGAGAATAGAATAAATGGGGGGTGGGATAGGATGAAGGGGAATATAGTTAGTTTTTCACAACATGACTACTATGGAAGTGTTTTGCATGACTACACATGTATAACTTGTATCAAGTTGCTTGACTTCTCAATGAGGGGCTATGGGGAGAGAGGAAGGGAGAGAATTTGGAACCCAAAGTTTTAAAAACAAATGTCAAAAAATTGTTTTCACATTCAACTGGAAAATAAGATATGCAGGCAATGGGGTATAGAAATCTGTGCTGCCCTACAGGAAAATATAAGAGGAAGGGGATAAGAGAAGGGGGTAGATAGAAGGGAGGGCAGATTAGGAGACAGGGTATTCAGAACGCACCTTGTCTTGGTGTTGGGGAAGGGATGAGATGGGAATAAATTTTGGAACTCAAAATCTTGTGGAAGTGAATGTTGAAAACTAAAAATAAATAAAGGAATATAAAAAATAAAATGGGGATCGTAATACCTATAGTACCTACCTCATAAAATTGTTATTAGAATCACTTGAGTTAGTATCTATGATTTTTATTTTGTTTTGTTGTTAAGCCTTAAAGTACCATGTTGTTCTTAGTTGTTAAATCAGCATATCATAATGGATAGAATGATGGACTATGAGTTTGAAAGATCTCGATTGAATTGTGCCTCTGCCACTTTCTATCTGCTTGATCTTGGGCAAGTCACTTATCCTAGTCCTATGCAACTCCTTAGGATTTATCCATTAAGTTACATGTGGATACTTAAATTCAATAGAGAAACTACATAAATATCAGTACTATAAATATTGGTACTATTACTATAGAAGAATTAAGGATGAATTGGAGTGGAGACAGAGAGAAAGTAATCTTCCTAAAATGCAGGTCTGACCATGTGACACCCCCTACCTAGTTCAATAAACTCCATTGGCTCCTATCATTTCCAATATCAAATAAAACTCTATCTTTGGCATTAAAGCTTCTCATAACCTGTTCTCCCACACCTTTCCTCTCTTCTTATATCTTATTCCCTCTTCTACACATGTATACACACACACACACACACACACACACACACATACACATACATACATCCTGAGATTCAGTGACGTAAGCTTCCTTGCTGTTCCTCAACCAAAACATTTCATCTCTAATCTCTGGAATTTGCACTGACTGACCTCCATGCTAGGAATTCTCTCTCTGCATAATAATAGCTCTTTGATTCCCTGGATTCCCTCAAGTCCCAGCTAACATTTCACCTTCTACAGTAAACCATCCCCAATCCCTCTTAACAATAAGGCCTTTCCTCTGTTGATTATTTCCAACTTCTCCTGTATGTAGCTTGCTTGTACAACATAGGAACACCATCTCCTTTGCTAGAATGTGAGTGCATTGAGAGCAGAGCACAGGGCAGGGCATAGCACAGTAACTGGTGCATAGCATGTATTTAATACATGTTTATTGACTGACTGATTGACTGATTGAAAGGAAAAAAAACTTCAAGAAAGAGAGTTCAGTGGTTTCTATAGATAGTAATTATCATATGATATAGGGCAATAGCAGTTACAATACAGAGTATGATATGGATGTGGTATTTGTTGAATTAATAAATGCAACAGAAATCAGTAACTGATTGGATATTAGAGGTGAGGGATAGACAAGAATCAAGTATATTTCCAATGTTAGCAATATGAGGGATTTAATCAATGAATAAATTTTCATCACCAAATACTTACAACATGCTAGGCACTATGCTAAGCTCTGGGCATAAGAAGAAAAAAACAAAAACAATCTCTTCCCATAAGCAGTTTGCATTCTAATTGGGGCAAGAATCTATTCATAAATCAGTGTATAAATGATAAATCAGTTTAATTTAGTGAATAATGGAGACAGAAATACTGAATTGGACTAAGTAACTGATTTTAGGTAAAAGATAAGGAACTCAAGGGAAAGGAGACAACTTGAAGGACTCAATAAAGTTAAACTTTTTACATTCCTATATGGGAAGATGATACATGTAATTCTTAAAAGTTTATCAATTATTCGAGCAGTTAAAAGGAGTATACAAAACAGAGGGCACAGGTGTGAGTTGACTATTATGGGATAATAAACAATTAAATTAAAGGCTGAGAAAGAGGGCTGCACAGGGAGAAGAGGGAAGGGAGAGGTAGAATGGGGTAAAAATTAACTGTCATAAAGGAGGCTTTTACAAAAGAGCTTCTATAGCAGAGGGGAAGATAAGTGGGAATATTTGAGCCATACTGTCATTGGAATTGGCTCAAAGAGGGGCATCCATATTCAGTTGGACATAGAAGTCTATCTTACCCTACAAAGAAGTAGAAGGAGAAGTGGATAAGAAAAGTAGGGGCTGATGAAAGGGACAGAGTATTGAGGGAAGTGGTGATCAGAAGCCAAACTCTTTTTATGAGTCACAGGGTGAAGAGAGACAGGAAAGGGGATCAGGATGAAAGGAAATACACACTTAGTAATCATAACTGTGAATGCTGATGGGATGAACTTACCCATAAAACTAAAGTGGATAGCAGAGTGGATGAATAACAAGAATCCTACAATATGTGGTTTACAAGAAACACTCAAATCAGACAGAAACAGAGTAAAATTATGTGACTGGAGCAAAATCCCTTATGCTTCAGTTGAAGTAAAAAAAAAGGCAAAGATAGGAATAATGATCTAAAAAAAAGCAAAAGCAAAAATGGATCTAATTAAAATAGAAAAGAGAAAATTAAAAAAGGAAACTACATTTTCCTAAGAAGTAAAATAGATGATGGAGTAATATCGGTATCAAACATTTATGTGCCAAAATGTATAACATCCAATTTCTTAAAGGAATGAGTTATAAATGAGTTATAAGTTATAATGAGTTATAAAAGGAAAAAGACAGCAAAACTATAATACCTAGAGACCTCAACATTCTTCCCTCAGAACTAGGAAACTTTAACCACAAAATAAACAAGAAAGTAGTTAAGAAGATAAACAGAATTTAAGAGAACATAATATGATAGATCATTGGAGAAAATTGAATTGGAATGGAAAGAAATATAATTTTTCTTAGTAGTACATGACACCTACACAAAAACTGACCATGTAACAGTACAGAAAAGCCTCGTGATTATATGCAGAAAAAAACCAAATAGTAAATACATGCTTTTCAGATTCTAATGAAATAAAATTACATTCAATAAAGGGCCTGGAAAGATACATTAAAAATTAATTGGATACTAAACAATCTAATTTTAAAGGAGGAGCCAGTCAAAGAACAAAGCATAGAAACAATCAATAATTTTATTACAAAGAATGAAAACAATGAGGCAGCATACCAAAATATATGGAATACAAACAAAACAGTACTTAGGGGAAAATTTATAGGTCTAAACACTTAGATCAACAAAATAGAGGGAAAAAAACAGATCAATGAATTGGGGATACAACTTTTAAAAAAAACCTAGAAAATGAACAAATTAAAACTCCTTGGGGGCGGAGTCAAGATGGCAGAGTGAGAGCAGTGACTTGCTTGAGCTCTCCCCCAAATCCCTCCAAATACCAGTAAAAAAATGACTCTGAACAAATTCCAAAGCAGCAGAACCCACAAAAAGACAGAGTGAAACAAATTTCCAGCCCAAAACAGCCTGGATGGTTGATCAGAAAGGTATATCATGCCGGGCAGGGAAAGGAGCACAGCTAAGCATGGGTGCACAGGCCACAGCGAACCTGGAGCAGGCCTCAGAGGACTGAATCATGGGCAGCTGTGATGGTTTCCAGACTTCTCAACCCATGAATGGAAAGACAGCTTAGAAGGTCAATTGGAAAAGCCTGTGTCTATGGTGAAAGAGAAGCTAGGTCTCAGTTGCAAGTTCCAAGAGTGGCCTCTGGGGCAGTGGCTGCCTCCTGAACTTCTGGCCCACAGACTGAGGGGGAATTGAGTGGCTGAGCAGAGGGGGATGGCAGGGATCTCTTTGCCAGTGGTGTTGCAGGCATCTCTTGCTTTGCCTGTGCTTGGATCTGGGTCACAGTTCTGAGGGACGGTCCTGGGGTGAGGAGGAGTGCTGGCATGGTGGACCTTGTTGTGTCTATGGAGAGGAAACAACTCGCCCCTTATCATACCACCTTGGAAGAACTGAAAATTTACAGATCCTTAAAAGTATCTCTGAAAACAGCTGTACAAACCCCCGAAGCTTGGGACAGTACATTCTCCACACTGGAAGCAGACTCTTACCTTAACAAAGAGTTTAAAACTCAAGTAACTGGCTGGGATCATAAGGAAGCAGCGCAAAAAGAGTCAGACTATATTACCTTACTTTGGTGACAAAGAAGATCAAAACATACAACCAGAAGAAGACAACAAAGTCAAAGTTCCTACATCCAAAACCTCCAAGAACAATATGAATCAGTCCCAGGCCTTGGAAGAGCTCAAAAGGGATTTTGAGAAGGAAGTAAGAGAACTAGAGGAAAAACTGGAAAGGGAAATGAGAGTGATGCAAGAAAATCATGAAAAACAAGTCAACATCTTGCTACAGGAGACCCAAAAAAATACTGAAGAAAATAACAGCTTAAAAAATAGCCTAACTCAAATGGCAAAAGTGGTCCAAAAAGCCAATGAGGAGAAGAATGTCCTAAAAGGCAAAATTGGCCAAATGGAAAAGGAAGTCCAAAAGATTACTGAAGAAAATACTTCCTTAAAAATTAGAATAGAGCAATTGGAAGCTAGTGACTTTATGAGAAATCAAGACATTGTAAAACAAATCCAAAAGAATGAAAAATTAGAAAACAATGTGAAACATCTCATTGGAAAAACAATTGACCTGGAAAATAGATCCAGGAGAGAGAATTTAAAAATGATTGGACTATCTGAAAGCCATGATCAAAAAAAGAGCCTAGACATCATCTTTCAAGAAATTATCAATGAAAACTGCCCTGATATTTTAGAACAGGAGAGCAAAATAGAAATGGAAAGAATCCACTGACCTCCTCCTGAAAGAGATCCCAAAGGAAAACTCCTAGGAATATTGTAGCCAAATTCCAGAGTTCCCAGGTCAAGGAGAAGCAGCCAGAAAGAAACAATTCAAGTATTGTGGAAACACAAGATTTAGCTGCTTCTACATTAAGGGACTGCAGGGCATGGAATATAATATTCCAGGGGTCAAAGAAGATAGGATTACTACCATGACTCACCTACCCAGCAACACTGAGTATAATCCTTCAGGGGAAAAAAATGGTCATTCAGTGAAATAGAGGACTTTCAAGCATTCTTGGTGAAAAGACCAGAGCTGAATAGAAAATTTGACTTTCAAATACAAGACACAAGAGAAGCATGAATAGGTAAACAGGTAAATGAAATCATAAGGGACTTATTAAGGTTGAACTGTTTACATTCCTGCATGGAAAGATGATATTTGTAACTCACGAGACCTTTGTCAGTATTAGGATAGTTAGAGGGAAAATATTATATGTATGTATGTAGATAGATAGAGAGCACAGGGTGAGTTGAAGATGAAGGGGTCATATCAGAAGAATAAAATTAAGGGGTAAAAGGATTATACTAGAAAAAGGAGAAAGGGAGAGGTAAAACAAATTATCTCACAAAAAACAGAAAAGAAAAAGCTTTTACAGTGGAGGAGAAATGGGGGAAAGTGAGAGGGAATGAGTGAATATTATTCTCATAGGATTTGACTTAAGGAGGGAATAACATACACACTCAATTGGGTATGGAAATCTGTCTTACTCTACAGGAAAATAAGGGGAGAAGAGGACAAGAGAGTAGGGGGATGATAGAGAGGAGGGCAGATTGAGAAAGGGGGTAATCAGAAGCAAATACTTCTGAGGAGGGACAGGGTCAAAAGAAAGAATAGAATAAATGGGGGGGCAGGATAGGATTAAGGGAAATACAGTTAGTTTTTCACAGCATGTCTACTATGGAAGTGTTTTGCATAACTGCACATGAATAACCTATATTGAGTTGCTTGCCTTTTCAATGAGGGTGGGTGGGGAGGGAGGAAAGGAAAAAATTTTGAACCCAAAGTTTTAAAAACACATGTTTAAAAAAAATGTTTTCACATGCAACTGGAAAATAAGAAAGACAGGAATTGGGGTACAGAAATCTATCCTGCCCTACAGGAAAATAGAAGGGGAAGGGGATAAGAGAAAGGAGGGAGAGATAGAAGGGAAGGCTGACTATGGGAAGGCCTATTCAGAATGCATGCCATCTTGGGGTGGGGGTAGGGCGAGATGAGGTGAAAATTTGGAACTCAATGTCTTGTGGAAGTAAATGTTGAAAACTAAAAATAAATAAATTTATTAACAAAAATAAAAAAATAAATAAATGAAAATTTAAGAAAATCCTTAATCAAACACCAAATTGGTAATCATAAAAATATCAAAGGAGATAGCAATCAAATTGAAAGTAAGAAAAACATTAAGCTAATAAATAAAATTAAGAGCTAATTTCATGAAAAAAGCAACAAAATAAACTGTAGGTTAATTTGATTTAAAAAAGAAAGAAGAAAGCCAAATTACCATTATAAAAAATGAAAAGATGAAATTGAAGCAATTATTAGGAGTTATTTTGCTGAATTATATGTCAATAAGTCCAAAAATTTCAGTGAAATGAATGGTTACAAAAATAAATTCCACAGATTAAGACAAGAGGAAATAGAATACTTAAATAACCCTGTCTCAGAAAATGAAATTGAACAAGCCATCAAGTAGATGCCTAAGAAAGAATCCCCAAGATCAAATGAATTTACAATAAATTTTAATGCTATATAAAATATTTGGAAAACTAAGTAATGAGAGAATCCTACCAAACTTCTTTTATAACACAAATGTGGTACCAATACCTAATTCAGAAAGAGCAAAAACAGAGTAAGAAAACTACAGACCAATTTCCCCAATGAATGTTGCTGCAAAAAATTTGAAATAAGATACTAGAAGGAGATTGCAACAATGTATCACCAAAATTATACACTATGCCCAGGTAGGATTTATACCAGTCATGCAGGACTGGTTCAATATTAGGAAAACTATCAGCATAATACATCATATCAATAACAAAATCAACAGAAATCATATGATTATCTCAAGAGATGCAGAAAAGCTTCTGACAAAATACAACACACATTCCAATTAACAACACTAAAGAGCAAATGGGGAAAAATGGGGCTTTCCTAAAGATGATACACTAACAACAACAACAAAAAAATCAGTAAGCATTTTCTATAATAGAGATAAGCTAAAACCTTCTCAGAATGATCAGGGGTGAAGCAAGGATGCTTATTATCATTACTATTATTCAATATTGTACTAGAAATACTAGCCATTTGAAAAACAGAAAGAAGAAAAATAAATTGAAGGAACTAAAATAAGCAATGAAGAAACAAAACTTTCATTCTTTGCAGGTGATATGATGGTATCATGGTAGAGAATCATAGAGAATAAACTAAAATAAAAACCTAGTAGAAATAATTAGCAGCTTTAGCAAAGTTGCAGGATGTAAACCCATGCAAGTCATTAGAATTTCTAAATATTACCAATAAAGTCCAACAGCAAGAAATAGAAGGAGAAATTCCATTTAAAATATCTGTAGACAACATAAAATACTTGAGAGTCTATCTACCAAGCCAAAACCAGGACCTATATGAACATAATTACAAACTGCTTCTCAAACAAAGTCAGATCAAAAAATTGAAAAATAAAATTTGCTCATGGATAGGCCAAACCAATATAACAAAAATGACAATTCTGCCTAAATCAATGTACTTATTCAGTGCCATACCAATCAAATTACATATATAGTATGTATAGCTAGTAAGTATTATGTGTCTGAGGACGGGTTTGAGCTCAGGTCCTCCTGAATCCAGGGCTAGTGTTCTATGCACTTTGCCAACTAGCGGCCCCACCAAAATATTTTATAAAATTAAAAAAAAATAACACAATTCATCTGGACAAACAAAAGGTCAAGAATATCAAGTTAAGTAATGAAAAAACATGTGAATGAAGATGGCTTAGCTATACCAGATCACAAGCTATGTTATAACACAAAAATCTTCAAAATTTTCTGGTACTGGCTAAGATGTAGAGTGGTAGATAAGTGGAATAAATTAGGTATTCAAGACATTACTAAATGACCTTTATAATCTAGTGTTTGATAAACCCAAAGTTCCCAGCTTTGGGGACAAGAATTCACTATTTGACAAAAATTGCTGTGAAAATTAGAAAGCAGTTTGGCAGAAACTAGGTAGAGACTGTTATCTCACACTGCACACTAAGATAAGGTCAAAATTGGTACATGATTTAGACATAAAGCACACAGTCCAATTAGGGGAGCATAGAATACTTTGCCTGTCAGATGTATGGATAATGGAAGAATTTGTGACCAAATAAGGTCTAGAGAGCATTACAAAATATAAAACAGGTAATTTTGATTACATTACATTTGATTACATTAATCTAAAAAGATTTTGCTCAGACAAAACCAAGCCAGCGACGTTTAGAAAGAAAGCTGAAAACTGGGGATGAAAATATATAGCAAATTTCTCTGATAAAGGTAACATTTCTCAAATATATAGAGAATTGAGTCAAATTTATAAGAAAATGAGTCATTCCCCAAGTGATAAATGGTCAAAAGTTATAAACAGGCAATTTTCAGATGAAGAAATCAAAACTATTTATAATCATATGGGAAAAAAGTGCTCTACCTCACTATTGATTAGAGAAATGCAAAATAAAACAAGTCTTAGATACTACCTCATACTATCAGATTGGCTAATAAGAAAAAAATGACAAATGTTGGAAGGGATATGGGAAAATTGGGACCTCCCAGTGTGTTATTGGAGTTGTGAACTGATCTAATTATTGTGGGGAGCAATTTGGAACTATGCCCAAAACAGTACATACAATATAAAATATATACCATAGAAAATAATATAAATATGATATAAATTTATTTAATATATGCTATTTAATATATAAGAATATAAATTAAATTAATATATAATAGCATATATTTAAAATTTTCCACCAATACAAGAAAGAACAGATAAACAAATTGAGCATGCAAATAAAATTAAAAACTAGAGAAAATAAAAATCTTAAATTTAATAACAAATTATAAATCTTATACTTGGAGAGAATAATAAAACTAAATGTAAAAATACTATTGAAATGATTAATAAATCTAGGAGCAGTTTTTAAAAAATAATAAAATATACAAATCATTGGCTAAGTTTATTTAAAAAAAAAAGAAGAAAATCAAATTGTCAGTCTCAAAAATGAAAAGGGTGAATGAACAACCACTGAAGATGAAATTAAAGCAATGATTAGGACTTATTTTGCCCAACTATGTGCAAATTAAACTGACAATCTAAATGAAATAGATGAATATTGACAAAAACACAAATTGCCCAGATTAAGAGAAGAGGGAATAGAATACTTAACTAACCCTACCTTAAAAACAGATATTGAAAATACTGTAAAGTGCTCCCTAATAAAAATTCCTCAGGAAAGATGGATTTATAAGCAAATTTTACCAGATATGCAAAGAATAATTAATCTTAATATTATAGAAAATGTTTGAGAAAATTCTTTATATGACACAAATATGATTTTTATATCTAAACTAGGGAGAACAAAAAAAAAGAAAGACAATTATAGACCAATTTCACTAATCAATATTGAGGCAAAAATGTAAATAAAGTACTAGCAAGGAGATTACAGCAATATATCATAAAAAATATGCCATATAGCTAGGTTGGATTTATACCAGGTTTACAGGGTTGTTTCTATAGTAGGAAATCTACAGGCATAGTTGAGCATATACATTTTTTAAAAGTGACAAAAATCATATTTTTATCAATAGATGAATAAAAATCTTTTGACAAAATATAACACCCATTCCTATTCAAAGAACTAGAAAGCGTAGAGCTTTTCTTAAGATAAGTATTGTCTATCTGAAAGCAAGCATTATCTGTAATGACTATTAAACTAGAAGCCTTTCCAGTTAGAACAGAGGTGAAGCAGGGATGTCTATTATCACCATTACTATCCAATATTTTACTAGAAATGCTAGCTATAGAAGTAAGAAAAAGAAATTGAAATAAAAGTATAAATAATGAGGAAACAATTCTATCATTTTGCAGATGATATGATGGTATATTTAAGAGAACCTAAGAGTACCAGCTAGAAAATAAGCTGAAGAAATTAACAACTTTGTCAAAGTTAAATAAAATAAAATAAAATAAATTCACACAAATTCCTATATATTACCAACAAAACCCAACGGGAAGATAGGAGGAGAAATTCAATTTAAAACAACTACATGGGGCAGCCAGGTGGCGCAATGGATAAAGCACCGGCCCTGAAGTCAGGAGGACCTGAGTTCAAATGCAGCCTCAGACCAAACAGTAGACACTTACTAGCTGTGTGACCCTGGGCAAGTCACTTAACCCCAATTGCCTTAAAAAAAAAAAAAAAAAAAAACTAGAGACAGTATAAAACAATTGGGAGTCTACCTGAAAGACACACTCAGGAAACATATAAATACAGTTATAATTTTCTTTCTCCCAAAAATAGATATCAAAACAAATGAAGAAATATTTATTGCTCATGCGTTGGCTGAGCCACTATAATAAAAATGACAATTCTACCAAAATAATTTACTTAATCAGTGCAACAGCAATCAAACTACCAAAGAAATAATTTATAGATCTGGAGAAAATAAAAATAAAATTTATCAGAAGGTACAAGTGGTCAAGAATATCAAATTAAACAATAATAACAAAAGAAGGCTGACTAACAGTAGAGCAATAATCATCAAAATAATTTGGTACATGATAAGAAATAGTGTTCATCAATGGAATTGATTAGACACACAATATAAAGAAGTAAATGCCACAGTAACCAATGTCTGACAAAGCCAAAAGCCTAAGCTATTGGGGTAAGAACTTAGTATTCAACAAAATATGTTGAGAAAACTGGAAATCAGTCTGGCAGAAACTGGGCATAGTCCAACATTTCTCACTTATACAAAGGTAAGCTGAAAATGGGTGTCTGATTTAGATATACAGGATGATATGATAAGAAAATTATGGGAGCATAGAAAATAAATTACTTGTAGGATGTAGGGGAACAAAGATATAGGGAATCAAAGACATGAAGTCAGGAAATGGAATGTTGTACATGGTAGTAAACTAGCAGGTTACTAACCTGGACCAGAGAATCAGTAAAACCATAATATGAAATAATATTGGAAAGGAAGATGGTAATCAAATCATGTGGGGCTTTAAAATCTAAGCTAAGGATTATTTTTTTTTATTTCTATTTTATTCTAGAGCCTCAAGGGAGCCGTTGAAGATTACTATGTAAGGGAATGGAATGTTTACATTTGGGTTTTAGGAATATCATTGATTGATATTTGAAGACTGTGTTAGAAAAAGCAGAGGTGGTAGGTAGGGAAATATATTAGGAAGATATTGGAACAGCCCAGTCAAGAGATGACAAGTGGTTGAATAGGTTCTACTATAAGTAATATTGTGTGTATATAGATATGTATATTCATGTGTTTATACATATGTGTACCTATATTACACATTGTGTGAAAACTATGCATATATACACACAGATTGGTGTGTATGTGTATATATGTATATGTCATAGGTGCACATGATGTATACATGTATATGTGTTTGTGTTTATGTATATGTATGTATTATGTGTGCACACATTCATACACACATTTTTCCATCCATACAAAAAGCATCTACAACTCACATATAGATATATAAATTTGTATACATACCTCTTAAGAGTTGTGATGATTGATACACACATATACATACAAACATAAATATATGTGTGTATACATATACATATCACATATATACCTATTTACCCATATATAGAAACACAGACACATGCATCAACATAGATGTTTGATCTTGAGAGTACTCCGTCTGGTGAAGGCTCACAGATAGAGTTAAAAGTTACCCTGGAAGTCAATTGCCTACCTAACTCCTTGACTTTATAAATAAGAAAAATGAAGCCCTGAGAGAGTGTAACACATACACAAGGGAACATAGAAAAATATGTCAGAACTAGAATGTTAATCAAAGTCATCTAAATCCAAAGTCAGAGCTTTCTGTATTATACCATACTACTTTCCTCAAACAGAAGTGGGAGTAGAAATAATTATATATAAATCTATAACTAAGGGAGTGAAATGGCTATAATGTCAGGCCTGGAGCAAAGAAGACCTGAGTTAAAATCTGGCCTCACACACTTAGCAGCTGTGTGACCCTGGGCAAGTAACTTGATCTCAAGATCAAGATCAATTTTCTCATTGGTAAAATGAGAATAATAATAGCGCCTACCTGCCAGGGTTGTTGTGAGGATCAAATGGAACTGGCACAATGGAAAAAGTGAAAGGCCTGGATTCAGGAAGACCTCAGTTAAAATCCAGCCTCAAGTGCTTATTATCTATGTGACCCTCAGCAGGTCACTTTACTTCTGTCTGCCTCAGTTATCTCATCTATAAATGAGGGATAAAATAGCAGCACTTGCCTTCCAAGGTTGTTGGGAATATCAAATGAGATAATAATTTTAATGTGCTCAGCACATTACAATACATCCCTTTACAGAACATCTCCCTTCACCCATTCATCAGTGGCACTCCTTCCAACCACTAAAAGAAAAGCCTTCCCGTTTTCCTTCACCTTTTCAGTCCTTCTCCCTGTTTCATCTCCAGTATAACATAGCTTGACTTCTGCCTTCCTGCCCTGTCTCTTTGTATGAATTTAAACAAAAGCACCTTAAACATCTATCTGCTGTCAGTATGTTGCTATTACTGTCCTTGTTGGCTGCCTTCATTCACCATTTTTTTTTGTTTTTTGTTTTTTGTTTTTTGTTTTGTTTTTCTGGAGTGTTGGAGAAGCAAATAATCTTTTCAGGTCTTGTTTTCCTGCTAAGAATGTTTCAAATGCCTCTTTATTATTGAATGCCCACCTTTTTTCATACTTGTTTAAGCTCAGGTTTACAGAGTGGGTGGCCTTGGACTGCATCCTGAACTGCATTGCTCTTTGGAACACATGCTATTCCTCCAGGAGAGAATCCCTGCGTTTTCTGGTGGGTAAAGAGTAATCTTGCATTATTTACATTTTCTTTCCATTGTATTTGAAGGTCTTTATCCTATTTTCTTGTAGCATTTCCCCCCTCAATGGAATTGTTAAATTTAACACTGTGACTTGAAGTTAACAGCCTTTTTTTTTTTTTCCTGGAAGATATCTATGGATCTTTTCAATTGGAATTTGGATTTCTGTTTTCTGAAATTCTGGGCATTTTTCTATAATTTCTATAATTTCTGTAACTTTTGTTTTGTTTTGTTTTGTTTTTGTTGTTTCTTTTGCTTACCTTGTTCTTCTGGAAGACCTATAAACTTTTGTTTGTCACTATACATCCTGTTTTCAAGATTGATATGTTTTGCTTAGGAGAGCATATTTCCTTTCAAGGTTTTGCTTTTTCTCTTCTTCTTCATTATCTTTCATGCCTATTTTTAATTTTTAATCGGTTGTCCTCTCTTTTGTTTTTTTTTCTTTGATGGGACTTGCCATTGTACATTCAAGTTATTTTTTCTATTATGTCAATTTTTTTCTGCTTTATACTCTATAAAATATGGTCTCATAATTCTTATTTCTCCTTTAAACCACAAAGGAATGGAATGTTGTAGTTCCATGTTCTTTGCAAAATAGAAGAAGGTCCTGTGCTTCATCTGGTTTTGAAAATTTTGCTTTGTTTTGCATTATTTACTTATAGATGTGTAAACTCATTTACTCAACTGGGAAGCAATATATCCTTCTGCTGTTAATGCCTTCCTTGTTTGTTTATCTGCTTAAGCTCAAGATCTTTGAATTTTTTTCCTCCTGATATTTTTGTCAATTTTAGTCATTCCACCCTTACTTTCCCTTATTGCTCACCTTTTTACTCTTTTCTCTCTGACTGTAGTTTACCTGGTTGCTGTATCTCAAATTATCTCAGCTTCCTCCCAGATGGGCAATTCATGGTTCATCATCCTTGGTTTTTACCCTGGGTGATTTTTTTTTTTTTGAGTAGGGAAGAACTAGCTGGATGTTAAGTTAAGACTTAGTAGAGCAATTCTATTTTTTTAAAACTCTGATCCCCAGCCATTAACTGCATTCTGGGTGGGGGAGGAATCTCAGTGTTAAATTCTCTCTCTCTCTCTCTCTCTGTCTCTCTCTGTCTCTCTCTCTCTCTCTCCCCTCCCCTACAGACAAACTAGAAAATCCCTGAGGTTAACACTGTTTTTGGAGACAACCTAGAGGTTTAAACAATGAAAGGTAAACAGATTTTCAGAAGGAAAAGATTTAAAGACTTATGGAGTATATGAGAGAACTCAAGGGAAAAATAAAGAGAAATAAAGTTATGTCCTTAGGATATGTAGTCCAAAGTAGTTTCAACAATGTTGTTTCAGTGCTAACAGTTCCTGTGTTCAGTCTTCTCTGTCAATCTCTTTCAGAGTCCTGGGACCTTGTGTTGTAGTGGCTGCCTCTGGCCATGCTTTCACTAGCCTATCCTATTTGCCAGCCTCATGGCTGGCTTCTCCTTCTCCAGATCCACGCAACTATTTCACATCTCATTAGGATATGAGTTCCTCTTTAAATATCTGTCCTCTACTCTAAATTTACTTTCAAAGGTCATATGACAGTTTGACCGATCATTCTTTATCCTATCACATTACTTCCTTTGTAATTCACCCAATAGACCTATTCTCAAGTCACAAATGCATCACACGACTGGTCATCTTTTTTTTTTTATATACTTAGGTTTTATAATTGTGGTGTTGAAACACTAGTGTCCTTACAATGACATTAAGCCTAGAGCTGCCTCTTTGCCATTTTGACATGTTGTCTTGTTTCCGTCTCCTGGAGTCAAAAAGAATGAATACAATCTCACTTCCATATAACAACTCTTCTAATACTTGAAAAATTATATCCAGTACCTCTTAAGCTTTCTCTTCTGAAACAAACAAACAAACAAACAAAAAACCCTGTTACTTCAACCTCTCCTCACATAACACAGACTTTGTTCTCTCCATGACCTTTGTTGTGCTCCTCTTGACAATCACCTTCCTAAAAAAGTTTCATTCAGAACTGAACAAAATACCTTAGATGAGGGCTGAACTGGGTAGAGAACAGAGAGATGTTTAAATGAGCATTTCTGGAAGCTCTGCCTCCCTTTATGTACTTTGTTATGATATTCTGCAATACAGTATGCTATATTCTACTATGCTAGGTTATACCATACACTCTTCTCTCTCTCTCTCTCTGTGTATATATATATATATATATATATATATATATACTGTATTTATGTATGTATTCATACACACAGCTATAGAGTACTGAGCTATCAATGCTATGCTATATTATTCTATAGTATGCCATACCATATTAGATACAATATTATAAAACACACTATGTTATAATTTATAATTCTAATCTTATGATACTATAGAATAATGCATTATACTATACTATGATATTTGTGCTATTTTGAAATATGATCTACTATGTTATGGTATAACAAACTCCAGTTTACTCTATTACATTATACTATGTCATATTATACTATGCTATGGCTTGTTATGTCATACCATGTCATGCCATGCTATTCTATGATGCTTTATTCTGTGTTGTGTTGTGTTATACTGTGGAATACAGGTTACAAGATGGTATAGCAGACAGCACTCCAAGCAGGAAGTGAGGAAGACCAGAATTCAAATTAATCCTTCCTAGTTGTGTGTCCTTGGGCAATTCACTGTACTTGTTTGTTTCAGTTTCTTTATCTGTAAAGTGGGGATAATAATAGCACTTACCTTGAAGGGTTTTGTCAGGATCAAATGAGATAACAATTGTAAATCACTTGGCACAGTGCCTGGTACATAGTAAGTGCTATAGAAGTGTTAGCTATTATGTACACATGTAATATTATGTTATGTCATGCCATGCCATGCCACAACATGCCACATCACATCATGTATGACACCATATTATATATTTGTTTCTTTGTTATTATATAGTTTTGTACACTATACTACACTACACTATATGCAATGCTATACTAATATATATATACAGAGAGAGAGAGAAAATGCTATACTTTACTGTGATATACATGTTAATGCTGTATATGCATTATAGCATAACACAATATTGCATGTAATATAGTATAATATATACTATACAACATAGTATATAATATAAAATGTAGTATAACACATGCTATGTAATATAGTATATTCTATATTATATTTTATGGCAGTGTGATGTTATTTATCACTCAAGTATAATAAATAAAGTATTATGATAGCTTAATATGTCACTTATCATTCCAGTTTTACCTGTCACTTTCCTTTCTGGATTATGAAATGGCATAAGACAGCTAGGTGGCATAATGGCTAGAGTACTAGGCCTGGAGTCAGGAAGACTGCTCTTCCTGAGTTCAAATCTAGTCTCAGACACTTACTAGTGATATGATCTTGGGCAAGTCACTTACTTCTGTTTGTCTCAGTTTTTTCATTTATAAAATGAACTGGAGAAGTAAATGTCAAACCACTTCAGTATCTTTGCCAAGAAAACCCCAAATGGGGTCATGAAGAGTCCAAAATGACTAAAAAACACTGAAAACAACAAAGAAATTAAACGGCATATTTTAAGGTACTACACTTCTATTTTTTATCTTTATTTTTTCTATACTATACTATGAGGGCAGTTAGGTGTGTCTCAGTGAGCACTAGGCATGGAGTCAGGAAGGACTGAGTTCAAAATCAGCCTCAGACACTTAATAGCTATGTGACCCGGGGCAAGTCACTTAAACCTGTTTGTCTAAGTTTCCCCATCTGTAAAATGAGCTGGAGAATAAGATGGCAAACCACTCCACTATCTTTGCCAAGAAAACCCCAAAGAGGGTCACAAAATGTTAGTCATGATTGAAATGACTAAACAATAACAACAACATAACTCTTACTATGGAATTAAAAAAAAAACTCCTTTACATTGACATTGAACCTAAATTGATCTCTTTGCCTCTTCTCCATACCTGTTTCTGTATCTTATGACAAAGCAGAAAAAATATAAATATACTTTTAAGTAACAATTCTTCAAGAATTGAAAATCTGTATCTTAACCCTCCGGAGTCTTATCTTCTGAATAAAAATCTGTTTCTGAAATCTGTCCTCATATAAGCTAGACTTTGATCTCTTTGCTGCCCTGGTTGCTCTCCTGTTGACAATTACCTTCCTAAACTGTGTCATTCAGAACACTGCAATATATAGTTGTGCAGAGGTTCTTGGGGTCACTGAGAGGTTAAAGTCTCCCATGTAGCCACACAGATAGTATGTATCAGAGGCAGAATTTCAGTCCAGGTATTCCTGTATCCAAAATTGTTGTCTCTTTGACTTGGACATAGATTTTATTTAAAACAAAATCATTGAACTGATTTGAATTGAATGCTTTTTTTTTTCCTTATCACCTATTGAGTTCCAAATTACTTTTTATAGTCCAAATCAAAAACTATTTCCACCGGAAAACTCTTCTCCCACTCACCCCCACTACCTAGTAATAGAGTTCCTCCTATAGCTTCACATAATACTTCTATGAGCCTCTCTTACATATTTATATATTTATTTGAACTTCAGTTCAAATTCTGCCTCAGACACTATCTGCATGGCACTGGGCAAAAGTCTTAACCTCTATGAGATTCAATTTCCTTATCTATTAAAAAAATCTAACAACATTTACTTTACAAGGTCTCTTTGAAGATCAAAGGAGAAAACACACACACACACACACACACACACACACACATACACACCTGAATTGCAAACCTGACAGCACTATATAAATGTCTACTATTGATATTAGAAAAGACAGAATGGTATAATCCATAGAGTACTAGCCTTAGAGCCATGATAACTGGTTAAAAGTATCTTCTCTCATACACACTGATTGTGTGACCATGAAGAAGTCATTTAATCTCTCTCTAACACATTTTTCCATGTAAAATGTAGATTATAATAGTACTTACATCCTATGTTTATTGTGAAAGTCAAATGAGGTAATATACACAAAATGCTTTGCAAAATTTCAAGTGCTATATAAATGTTACCTATTTAGGTTTATTTATTTAGAGTCCTGTGAGGACTAAGATGGCATTGACTGAGATTTGTATTTTTCCCAATGCCTTGCACAGTAATCTATATGCTTTAGGAATTTAATCAATATTCCCTATAACTTATTTAGTACAATATATTCTGTGAATTTGTTCCTTTTGATGGTTGTGCTAAACAATATTAAAAAAATCCTTATGTCTTAAATTTGGGAAGTAGTTTCAAACAGAAGCCAAGACCTAACTATGAATGAAATACCAGTCAGTCCCACAATTGGGGTTTGGAATATTTGCATTCTCAGTGCTTTTGGTGAATCCTTGCAAATAATCTTCGTGGGTGTCCATTGAACATCTTGTGTAATTGAGTGTAAAGAAGTTTTGAGTGTTGCCTTCCAATCCTTCTACCCTTACAGAGATTCTGCTTCTGAGCAATCACACTTGGTGACTGGTTTTTCCTTCAGATGCAGGTGGTATAATGAGAATCCCTAGTATATCATCTCTCTGAGGAGCCAAAGCTGTATGCTCACTTTGTTGTCTTTTCATAACTATATTAACATGTACCCAGTTTGCATGTGTTAGATGAAGTTAAATGTGAAGGAATGAAAAACCATGGTAAGAAATGCATTTCTAATTATTTATTTCTTCCTGATATTGTGTATTGATTTATAAAATAAATTGGACTTTCTGTTTAGCAGAATACTATCCTAATACATCATGAGTATGTGAACATATGAGAATTTATGAAATATTGGGTAGAGTACTGGACCTTTAGTAAGGAAGGCCTGTCTTTAAATTGACACCCTGACAATTATTTGCTATGTGATTATAGCTCAAATTTTAACCTCTCTGAGTCTCAGAAAACTCTCTAAGAGGCTAAGTCCACTGAGGGACTTCATATTTATATTTCCATTATGGGATTTTGCTTCAAAAATAGAAAGCAGTAAATTAAATTTGTGTGTGTGTGTCTGTGTGCGAACATGGCTACACAGGCAATATGTATCAGAGGCAGGACTTCAGTCCACATGTTCTTCTTTCCAAAATTTTTGCCACTTTCACTTGGATAGCAAATTTTATTTAAAAAAAAACTCATTGAACTAATTCAAACTGAATGACTTCTCCCTTCTCATTTCCTGTTGAATTACACATTTCTCTTTTCAATAAAACTTATTAACTTTTCTACACTTAAATAAAGCGCAGAAAGTGAGGCACTTGTCCAGTTAAGTCAAGTGGGAAAAGCCCTGCTAGGTGCTTTGAAATTTCAGGTACAAGTATTTGTCCCTATAGGACACATCTCTGTGTTCACCATACTTCTGAGTGGTGTGCTCTGACATGACTGGGGAACAGAAGGAAGAGAATTCTTCCTTCTTTACCAACTCTCAGTGCACCCAGGCACCACTGTTAGGTTATATACTGCAGAGAAGTTATCATCCTACATTGGTAGAGGGATTTTCCTCCTGTGAAATTTCCCTATGCCAGTGAAATGCCAGTCTTTATCCTTTTGTAAATTTTATAGCATTCTATAATTTTCTTGGCTGTTTTTATTTTTATCAAATTTTTATCACCAAAAATTACTCACATATTTTTCCATATTCCCAACACCTTCAAATCACCTCAGTTACAAGGATATGCATTTCTTTTTTTATTCAAATCCGTAAGTGATCATTTCATAAATTGTTGTTTTATGTACGTTTCAATTCTCAAGCAAACCCTATTTCTTCTTTTCATGTTTAAGTTAGTAAAGCATAGGAGTGTTTGGTTGAATCTAGTTTTGAAGGTGAGACATATGAAATGCTAACGCCATTAGGAAATGTAAATATAGTTTAACTTACTAATGAACATTTTCATGGGAACCCTTAAATAATTAGCTATAGTAATAGAAATCTATACACCTGATCCTGCTTAATTTATACATTTGCTCTGGCCTCAAATGCAAACCTCCTTTATGAAGTTTGTACTAACTACTATATGTTCAAAAGATCATATGATCATAAATCTAAAACTGGCCAAGCCCTCAGAAGTAGTTTATCCCAATCCCATCATATAGATGAGGAAAATGAGGCTTTTGGAGGTTAAATAACTTGGGAAAGTTCAGGGGTCAGAAAATTACATGGTCAAAATCCAAAGGACATTTTAAAATAGGCTGAAGGCTCAATTTGTCCCTTTGGCAGAATTTGCTGACCTCTGACCTCAGGGACACAAATTTGTATATCAAATGTAGGATTTGAATCCAAGTGTACTAAGTGCAGAATCCATGCTCTTTTTCAATTTTTCATTGTTCCATATTTGCTTCTCTGAAATTATTTGGCCCACATTGCCCATAGTAAAAATTTGGGACTTGTTTAAATACTGTATTCTTTTAGTTTATAATTGGTCCTTGTTAGGAGAATAATGCACATTATAGAGCAAATGGGAATTTTACCTCAGGGAGTCAACAATAAATCTGCACTTGACATGGGAATATCTACTGTGATTATAGTAACATCTTGTAATTCTCTTATATATCACTTAGAACAAAGAATAAGTGCTAACTCTATAGTGAATATTGCATAAATAGGATGATAGGGTCATCAAGTTAGAACTGGAAAGAACTCCAGATGTCATGTTGTCTAACCCCCTCATTTTACATAAGAGGAAACCAACAATCAGGAATATTAAAAACTTGACCAAATTCCCACGAGTAGAAACTCTGACTCCAGATTCAATGCTCTTTCCACAGTACCAAACTGTGAACAGAAGTTGAATGTTCCTGCCATAAAAGATTATCATGAAGAAAGCATTTTATAACTTCAAGGTACTAGGGAAAATATGAGCTATTGTTATTATTTTTTACTGTTGTTTATAAAGCATTATGGTAAGTGCTAAGGGAATTTTATACCTTATGAAAATGCAATCCCTTTTTATGAAGTGCCCTAAGTAGGAGAAAAGAAACAGAAATATTTTTTGGAGTTTATAAAAATGCAAATAATTCTTGGTTAGAATATATCTCCTTTGATACAGTTGACAAGTGAGGATATACGTAAACACATTTTTTATCTCTTTGTTAGAGGAAAGTTTAAGAGTCCCTTTGTTAGGGGAAAGATTAGGAGGTAGAGTACTACTGATGTTGATGGACTTTCTTTGAAAAGAGATAAGGTGTTATAGAGATGGTACTTGACTTGGCTTTAACCAACACTCATGAAAATCATTGATCAAATGCAATTCTCTACAGAAGTCAGTAACAAGCATTATTTTCAGACTAAGATGTGTCTCTAAGAAGACCCAGAGTCTGATGTAGGATACCATAGATTAAGTTCCTAGTGTTATAGAAGTAGAACTGAAAGGAAATGCGGAGATGATCTAGTCTAACCCTTTAGTTTTACAGATGAAGGAACTGAAGACTAGAGTGGTGCGACTTACTGAAGATCTCAAAGGTAATATGAGACAGAGATAGAGGTATGCCGGAGCTAACTGGAACCACCTCAGAGGAGTTGATTGTTAAATATTCAGTATGAGCATTTATACCTCAGAAATCAGCAAATGTTACAAATCAGGGACTTTATTTATTGTTTTGCTAATTGGCTATATTTAGTAAAATGACAGCAAAAAATGTTAGCAATGCACATTAAAATTAAAACTAGGCCTAACTTTTTAATTTTTTTATTAAACAATTTATTAATTTTTAGTTTTCAACATTCACTTCCATAAGATTTTCAGTTTTAAATGTTCTCCCCCTTCATCTCCTCCCCCCTACCCAAGACAGTATGCAACCTGATATAGGCTCTATTTATACTTTCACATTAAGCATATGTTCACATTAATCATGACACAAAGAAGAATTAGAACCAATGGGAAGAACCACAAGCAAGATGAATCAAAACAAAACAACAAAAGAAAAGGAGAGTAAATAGTATGCATTCAGATTCCATAGTTCTTTCTCTGGATGTGGATAGATTTTTCCCTCTTGAGTCTTTTAGAGTTGTCTTAGATCCTTGCATTGCTGAGAAGAGCTAAGTCTATCAAAGTCAGTCATCACGCAGTGTAGCTATTGTAGTGCACAATGTTCCTTGGGTTCTTCTCACATCACTCAGCATCAGTTCATACAAGTCTTCCCAGGTTTTTCTGAAGTCTACCTGCTCGTCATTTTAATAGCACAATAGTATTTCATTATATTCATATACCACAGCTTGTTTAGACATTCCCCTATTGATGGGCATATTCTCAATTTCCAATTCTTGGCCACCACAAAAAGAGCTACTACACATATTTTTGTACATGTGGGTCCTTTTCCAGTGTTTATGATCTCTTTGTGATACAGACCTAGAAGTACTATTGCTGGGTCAAAGGGTATGCACAGTTTTATAGGCCTTTGGGCATAGTTCCAAACTGCTCTCCGGAATGGTTAGATCAGTTCACAACTCCACCAACAATGCATTAGTGTTCCAATTTTCTGACATCTTCTCCAGCATTTCTCATTTTCCTGTTTTGTCATGTTAGCCAACCTGATAGGTGTGACTTAGTACCGTAGAGTCATTTTGATTTGCATTTCTCTATTCAAAAGTGATTTAGAGGATTTTTTTTTTCACATGACTATAGAGATCTTTAATTTCTTCCTCTGAAAACTGTCCATATCCTTTGACCATATATCAATTGGGGAATGATTTGTATTCTTTTAAATTCAACTCAGTTCTCTATATATTTTAAAAATGAGGCCTTTATGAGAGACATTGGTTGTAATAATTGTTTCCCACCTTTCTGCTTCCCTTCTAATCTTGGTTTCATTGGCTTTGTCTGTGCAAAAGCTTTTCACTTTAATGTAATCAAAGTCATTGATTTTGCATTTCATAATGTTCTCTATCTCTTGTTTGGGGCCTAACTTTTTTTAAAGAATGGTTGTTATTCATTTACTAGCATATCCATGGGCAGAGTCTACCAGGATTCAAATCCAGGTCCTTTGATGCTAGATGCAGAATTCTTTCCACATTGTCAGGATGAGAAATATAATAACAACAGAGGCACACAAAAAATGTGGCAAGAAGAATATACAAGTATTACACAAAAGTATGATAGTACACAGGTTCTTTTAAAAAATAGTTTATGGCACTTTAGTTTTTAGTATGTTTATTTTGTTAAATATTTTCCAATTACATGTAAAAATCAACAATCTTTTTTTTTAATTTTAAGTCCCAAATTCCCTCTCTCCCTCCCTCCCTCCAAAACCCCTCCTTGAGAAGGCAAGCAATTTAATATTGATTATATATGTGAAATAACACAAGCTGTATTTCCATATTAGCCATTTTGCAAAAGAAAACATAGACCAAAAACAAGAAAAATTAAGTAAAAAATACATGTGTTTCACTTTGCATATTTTTCAGTTTTGTATATGGAGGTGGATAGCATTTTTCATCATGTGTCCTTTGGAATTATCTTGGATCATTTTCTTGATCAGAGTACTTAAGTCTTTCACATCTGATCATCCTTACAGTATTGCTGATACTATATACAACATTCTTCTGCTCCTCTCATTTCACTTTGCATAAGTTCATGTAAGTCCTTCTGGTTTTTTTTTCTGAAATCACCTATTTGTCATTTCTTATAGCACAATAGTATTCCATCACAATCATATACTACAAGTAATTCAACTATTCCTCAATTTATGGACATTCTCTCCATTTCCGGTTATTTGCCACCACAAAGAATATATACATATATACATACACACACACACACACACATAATTTTAACAAATAAGTGCCTTTACCTTTTCTTGGATCTCTTTGGGATACAGATAAAGTGGTGTTATTGCTGGCTAAAAGGGTATGCATAGTTTTGTAGCTCTTTGGGAATAATTCCAAATTGTTCTCCAGAATGGATGGACAAGTTCATAACTCCACCAAGAGGGTATTAATGTCCCAATTTTTCCAAATCCCCTCCAGCATTTGTCATTTTCCTTTTATGTCATGTTAGGTATGAGATGGTGTCTCAGAGTTGTTTTAATTTGCATTTTATCTAATCAGTAGTAATTGAAAACATGTTTTTCATGTGACTATTGATACTTTGATTTCTTATTCTGAAAGTGCCAGTTCAGATCCTTTGGCCATTTATCAACTTAGAAATGGTGTGTGTGTATGTGTATATATATGTGTGTGTGTATATATGTGTGTGTGTATATGTGTGTGTGTGTATATATATATACACACACACACATATACATATACATACATACATACACACACACACACACATATATATATATACAGAGTGAGAGTTGATTTATGCCTAGTGTCTGACAAACTGCTTTCCAATTTTCCCAGTATTTTGACAAAAGTACACAGGTTTTCAAACTGTGACCTCTGAACTTCTTTTGTCATTGCTGTTTTTAAAATATAACATTTTTATATTTTGTTATAATTATTTTAATTTTTAATCCTATATATTTTGTTTTATACATTTAAAATATTATTTTATAAGTGTCCATAGACTTGACCAGACTGCTAAAGGGACACATGACATAAAGAAAATGTTAAGATCCCTTGAAAAGTGCAGAATGTTATTTGGCTCTAAGCTAGAGGTATTAGGATCTAGATCTAGTTCAGCAATGAGCAAGTTCTGTGACTTTGAGCAATTTACTTCATTCATCTGGGACTCAATTTTCTCATCTGCAAAATGAAAAGAGTAGATTAAATGATCTTTGAAGACCTTTCTAACTTTGAAGTGTTATAATAGGATTTCCATATATTTTAATTATTAATATTAAATTAAGCTTTACATCATATTATGTATTAAATGTACCATTCCTTGAGATAGATGTGTGTGTGTGTGTGTGTGTGTGTGTACAAAGTTGGTGTTGTTCTGTTCTGTATTTTATTAAGAACAGGAGGTGGGTGAGGGAATCTGAATGGCAATGAAATTCTGAGTGAAGGAATTCAAAACGGACTATAATGTTGTATACCCACCACAATCCTGTAGAGGGGCTGAACACTTGTTTCCTCCTCAAAAAAAAACAAAAAACAAAAAACAAAACATGTCTGATACTATTATGAATAAAAGGAGAGAGCAGATCAGTAGTGAATTTTAATAATTTATAAAATGAAATAATCTTAGGAGCCAAGGAAAGGAAATAAAATGCAGATTTATGGTTCATAGTGTTTAAAAGTCCCCCTCTAATGCTTCTTGATGACAGGAAAGTGATCTTGGTCTTTTAAGGGTGATGCCAGTGCAGTTTATGTTATAGCAAGTCCTACCAAGCTGAGGAATGACTGTCTGCATACTATCTTGATGATGGGTTGCGTGTCAGTCATCAAAACACTAATGAACTCTAAAGGAGCTTAGCCCTACTAGCAAGGTGTTTTGTTTTTTGGTTTTTTTGAGGGGGGTGTTGCCATTAACTCAAATAATAACAAAGCATTTATGTATTTTATTTTTAAATCTTATCTTAAATCTCATTTAATCTTCCCAATAATCATGGAAAGAGGGTACTTTTGTTATTACCATTTTATAAATGAGGAAATTGAGGCTCAAATAGGTTAAGAGAATTGTTAACAGTCACATAACTAGCAAACGTTTGAAGTGGGATTTGAATTCAGGTCTTACTGACTTTAAGTACTTGTGATTTAATTGACTCCTAGACTGTCTACTAAGTAATAGAGATTTCACCAGAAGTATTTTTGGCCGAAGTGACTATGTCAGAGAAATAATTCTTTCTTGATTCATTGTGTCCTATTTTTCTATGCAAAACTGATGAAAATTTAAACTGAATTAAACTTCAAACACATACATAGAGTTTCATGTTATGACTGAGCTAGAACCTACTCCTAATTTGCGCTTGCTCTTTGTGTTAATAGGACATAATTGTGGGAGATTTTTGGAGAGTCATTTTGTAAGAAAACCAAGGGAAGAATAAAATGTGTCTGGTCTTGAACCATTCATTCTTCTTCACTAGACATCAATTTTAACCCTAGTCCAGGCACATAACAATGAACTATAGATGTATGACTGGACAAGATTGCCCACAGGCATTACATGTTTTTGTTTGCCAGCTCAGAGGTTCTGAGGAGCATGAAACAATAGCTGGCTGTATGTTAATAATACTCACTTTGAAAGATTTCAGATATTCTACTGGAGGCTACTATATTATAATCCAGACTTTCTTTTTGTTTTTACACTCTTTAATTTTCCTTGGTTTATAGTTTTAAGGGTTTCATGTCACTTGTCACCTTAAGTCATAGCCAAGAGACATTGGAAGAGTGGTTTCATTAGCCCTTTCCTATTTCATCATTGATCCAACCCACTAAACTTATTACTAACATGCTCTTCTCCCATTCCTCAATGGTGTTAAGTATGCATGTTATCCCCAAATCCCATTAGCCAGTCATTCTCCAGCTCTGTGAATCAAATCTGGCTCCCGTTCTTGCAGAGGTGACTTTTAACTAATGAAAAGTGACACAATTTGCAGACATCTGATCCCCAAGAAAGTTCGCAGTGACTTCATTTCCAGACATTGCAGAATGTGGGAGCCTCACAGGTCATTAGCATTCAGATAGGTCAAAGACTGCAAGTCCCCTGTGTATTCTGAGGTCTCTTTCTCACCTCAGGGGGTATTGAATGTGTTTAAGTGAGGATTTTGGGGGGAATACTTAGCAATGCTAATTGCTTAACATCAAATTTAAATTCATAATTATCAATGATACAATTAGAGAACTTTTATGCCATATGATTTATCCTGTACTATCTAAACTAATTCATAGTGTAGGAAAAATCTCATGGCATGCATCAAACACCCAAACAACCACTAGTTCAATTAAAACTAGAATATGTAAGCCTTGGTAATTAATTACAGTAAAGAGTGTATCTGTAAATTTGTTCAGACAGATGTGATCCTATCTATCGAAGTTTCACTCCAATGATGCTGATCAAAATCTTTCCATGACTTCCCTTCTTGTAGAGCTTTTGTCCACAGCATTTTATAAAGTCACAAAAAGGAGCTCCACTTCATTAATGTGTGTGTGTGTGTGTGTGTGTGTGTGTGTGTGTTTTAATGTTTTCCATTCAGTTTAGGTCAATAAGCATTTAGTAAGCCCTAATAGGAACTCTGTAAAATGAGGAGGCTGGACTAGAAGACCCGCTGAAGTCCTTTTCACAGCAAAATCTGTCATCTTTTTTTTAATCTGACTTTTTTTATTTGTTTCACCTCCCAATCAATCTGGGTCTACATAAGCATCCTAAAACAAAGAGATGCCCTTCTTTCAAGGGGCAAAGTTATTTATCCTTTAGTGAATCTCAAAGGAAATTAAACAAAATGAATACCCCTTCCCCAAAATAGGTGGGCAGCAGATGAGAATCCACCTTCTCCCTGTCTGCTCACATTAGACTTAGCTCCTTTGTTTATTACTCTTGGGCTGCTACTAGAGGCTTATTATGTATTCACAACAACATTTCCCAATTTAGTGAGTGTGCCATGCCAATTGATTCAGACAATACAATAGCTATGAAAGCAATCAGGAGACACTCCAAATTTAAAAAGTAACAGGACACACAAAATTGAAGCCTATTGACTGTTTTTTGCGATAATTGAATTCCACTGCATTTTAGCAGTGAAAGATGAGCATGAATGGGGCTGTTTCCACTGAGGAAAGGGTGGGAGCAGCATAAATTGGAGAAATACATCATTAACATTTCCATTCAGAAATCATCTACATTATTGATGTCACCTAAGAAAGGGTAGGGCTCCCCTCTTCCCCTTAAACAGATGGGAGCATATTTCAAAGCCAAAAGGCACATGTTCAGTCATATGGCATCAGTGATGAGATGGGGTAGAGGTAGGGGAAAGTGGCATTGCTTGCTTCTCCATGTCTTCCTTCCCCAGGGCAAATGAATAGCCTAACTTTGGGGACAACATTTTGATGTCTGACACTCCAGAACAGTTATGCGAATGAGGATCTTTTTCTGGAGCTGCTATTAAAAAAAGCTTTCCTAAGCAAAGTTTTTGTCTTGACTCATAAAACTTAATTCAGCTGAAAGGGAAATGTACATTTCCTCTTTATGATGTTTGAACTATTTGGTCCCTTAGCTCTTGGCTTTCCAAAGGTCAGGCTTGGGGCCTAGTTTTCAATAAGAACAGTGGTTCTCTTTCTTCTTATTGTAGTAGTTCAAGACCCACTTAGTTGGTATTCACTATCAGTTTTATGAGAAATGGCCTTTAGAACTTCAGATAACACAGGTTAAGCAGCCGTTCTGAGACTGCTGTCTTGTGGTAAAATAATTAAGATTCTCAACACACCTTTCTATTGATTCATACTTCCTTAAGCAAAAAACAGATAGAATTCATGCAGAATTTTTACAGTGGGAAGCTTATAAGTAACTATCACAGAGGTGACTGAAATTTTGCTCATTATTCATAACTTTTTTTTCACCTTTAGCTCTATATCTATTTTTTAGAGCACCTCCAGAGTAATCCATTTTACTCATAGATTCTGACATGTTGCTCCCCTGCTCAGAAATCCCTAGTGGCTTTTTCTGACCTCTTGAAGAGTTTAAACACCTCTGTCTGTCATACAAAGCCCTCCATCATTTGTCCCCAGACTTATCTCCTATTACTACCCTCTGTTCCCTCTGTGATGCTGCCAGAATGGATGGTATTTTGACTCTTAGACTTAAGCTTTACTCTCTTTTCTTTTTTACTTTATGCCTTTAATCAATCTTTTTCCTATGCATGGGATGCCAGCCAAGCTTTCACCTGTTTGTTTGACCCCTACCCATCCTTTTAAATTCAGTTCAAAAGCTGCCACCTTCATGGTCTTCCTTATTGCCCCTCCCCCATCCCTATTGGTAACTACCTCCCTCCTTAGACTTCATGCAGTATAGCATTTTATTCTGTACTTCTGTAGTGCATTATATAATAATAATAATAATAGTGTAATTATTGTTATATAATGAATTATATAGAAATCTGAGTTTGTATCTCATTCCCTAGCTAGATTATAAGACCTTAAGTGATAAGGAGCTCACCTTATGTTAACTTGGTATCTCTTCCAGCTCTGCATTTATAAATGCTGACAAACTTCTGATCTTACTGAAGAGTTGTTTAAACTTGAGAATTATCATTTAGGCAAATGGTCAGTTTTGTAGGAAACAGGTTTACACAAGTAATGCCCCTTCTTCTAATAAAGAAATTTCAAGTTTTTGTTTCACTCTGGGATATTGGAAAACGTTGTGGAGCTATCTTATCAGGAATAACAATTTTTTAAAGCCCATTTTAGGAGATATCTGCCTACCTTCTAGAAGCATTATAATAGGAAAAAGAAAAGATTTGTCCTACTTCAGAATTGGAACTGAATTTCATTCTACTCTTTTATCACTTTTAACAAGCAAAAGGCAGAAAGAGATGAGGAAAAGGGAGGCAGGCCATGGGAGTCTTTTTTTTTTTACCTGAGTGCTAACTCAGATGGTTTGATGTCTTCCTTTTATGTATTCATATAGGAAACGGTGTTACCTTGAAGAAAGGGAAAAAACTTGCTATGAATTTAAATATAATTCATGGTAATAGATTGGGGTTAGTGTTTAATCAAGGAGATGCAGGCCTCTGCATAAATAAATGTCATTTCTCCTTTTTGTACAATATGGTAGGACAGTTAGGCCTTTCGAGTCAGAGCTATATTCATTTTAAAAAATGAGTTACATGGCACTCTTCGATTATTCCATGAAACTTATTACACAGTAGTTAGACTGAATGGAGCTTCCATATTTAAGAAGAGAGAGATACTCATTTTTTATATAGAGGGAATCAGGCCAAAGTTTAGGCGAATAGTCAAGTAGGTGGGACCTCCTACAAACGCAGTGAACAAACAATGATGACAGCACAGGAAGCCACAAATTCATGAATACAAACCTGAACCTACCTCTAATTTGTGATTATGAATATTTAATCCTGAGAAATAATCTAAATTCTCTCTTACAGGCTTTGTAACTGTTAAAACCATTCAGGAATGCAACATGATTTTTGAGGAAAAGGGACTCAACCTGTAGTTGAGACCTGGGTTCTAATCCCAACTCTGTCTCTGAAGTACTTGTGTATTGATATGTTATTTCTCCTCTCTGGGACTCAGTTTCCTCATGTGGAAAATGAGAGGTTGGAACTCCAGAGTACCACATAGTATTTAGATCCTATGAACATTTATTTATTAGATGACTACTACGGGAAAATGCTTTGCTGGTGTTGAGGATGTAAAATGAAAAGTGACACAGTGCCTGCCCTCAAGGAACTTGCAGTTCTATGGAGGGGAAAGGGATACAATAAGTATACAAATAAGTATAATAAAGGTAGAATATGATATGACCAAGGAAAGATACTGATGCAATACTGTAAGGAAAGTTTGTGAAGGAGGGTTTATATTTGGCAAATGAGATTAGAGTATAACATTTTAATGTTGCAAATTAATTTGGTCTCCACTGAGATGGAATTTGGGCAGCTTGGTGGTACAATGAATACAGCACTGGGCTTAGAATCATCAAGATTCATTTTCATGAGTTCAAATTCAGCCTCAGACACTTACTAGCTGTGTGATGCTGGGCAACTCATTTAACCTTATGTGCCTCAATTTCTCATCTATAAAATGAGTTGAAGAAAGATATGCAAACCACTCCAGTATATTCACCAAGAAAACCCCAAATGGGGTCATGAAGAGTCTTACACAACCAAAATGATTGAACAACAATAACCATGTGGAATTCATGACCATTTGAATACCTACTGGACTAAGTTTTGCTTTCAAACTGTTGATTGATGTCTTAAGAAGATTAATAGTGTAAAGTAAGAGACAGATGAAGAAGATAAATGGCATTGTTTAACTATTAAGTTCTCCTTTCAAGCGTTTTCAACACTTTGAAAGTTCAGTGATAAAGGAACAATCCATATGCTTAACATAAATCAGTCTTTTCCACAACCTTAAATTAAATGACAAAAACAATATTTTTTGACTAATGGCAGTATGCTTGGGCATAGTGACTACCTTAATTTACATTTATCCTATAGTTAGATTTTTGCTAATTTAGATATCCAGACCTTTTTTCTAACTCATCTAAACTCCTATGATTGGGTTTAATGTTTTGTATTTAGTATCATGATTTTAGAGCTGGAAGGAAATTTAGGGTGTAACTAACATCTTTTTCTTTTATTTACAAATAAAAAAAGCTGAGCTGCAGAAATGTTGTTACTTACTCAAGGTTATATATGTAGCTACCAATATGAAGTCTGAGACAATTACATGGTACATTAGTTTACAAGCACAGCAACACTCATCCTTATCTTTTTGCTACTAGCATGTCTCATTAATTCTCAATCCCAGATAACTAAGGGTTAAAAATCATCACTGCTACTGGTAAATAATTTATTAACAGTGTAACAAACAATCCAATGACATTTCAATAATTTGACATTGTATCTGTTATGACAAAGATTTCAGCCAGAATCCCCTCTAACCATCAATTTCAATTGCTGACTCCACCAAAGATGGTGGAAATACAGTTCTCACAGTATGGTAATTCAAAGTCCCTCAGGAATTTCCTTTAGGATATCTTCTCCATAACAGGAATTAAATTAATTTCTTTTTAAATGTCTATTCAGTCTTCCATGAAACTGATATTGAACTCATTTAATTTCTCAAGAAAGAAACTTTTTTCTGTGCTTCATAGAGCCCATGTCACCATTACAGTTAATACTTTCCTGCTGACAGTTAAACTATAATTCCAATGGAATCTATGCCCTTTCAAGACAGAATAAATGTATCCACAGTCTATTGGATACATCACAGAGTGGTGAGGGTGGCTGTTGAAACTAATATACGTATGCATAGTAAGTGGCAAAGCCAGGATTGGAACCCAGATTTTCTGATATTAAATTCAGAAGTGTTTCCACTGTATCACACTGTTTAATTCATAAGTGGTGTTATTTTCCACTGTCTTTTCTTTCCTCCCTCTTTCTGTTCCTATCCTCCTTCCTTTTTCTTTTCTTTTTTTTTTCTCTTTGGGAGAGCCCAACTGTTCATATCCACACTAAAAGAATCTCAGGAAATCGAAGAAGAAAGTTTCATGGAGCTCTAGAAAGTTAGCTTTTGGGGTGTGGAATTTTGTTTATTTTTTCTTTTCTAAATTCTACCTCTTTCTTTGATATAGTCAATATTATACAGAATAAGAGGAAGCTGAGTGTAATGTGAAAAGTGACTCAGACTTGGAGTCAGAAGGACTGGGTTTGAATCCTGCCTCTGAAACACAATTATTGTATGACCATTGGCAAGCCATCTCAGCTTTCTAAGTCACAATGTCCTCTCCTCAAGAATGGATCAATAACAGTAGAGGTACATTGCTCATAGGTTTTTTGTGAGAAAAAAAAGGAAAAACAATATACACCTTAGAGAAGTACAAAAATGTGATCTGTTGTTAGGACATTTGCCCAGCATACAGTATCTTAATATCAGGGCTTACATTAACTTCCATTATTAAGGCTACCTTCTACCTATTGTGGCAAACTGAGAACCGTCACAACAGTGATTTCCTGCATCGTGTGGATCTGGGCACCACACTTCAGTATAACAGAGTGCACTGCATGGGGCACTGTTGTCAACTGTTTTCATACATAAATATGTTGGAAGTTTATCAGTTACCAATAACATTGGCAGGGTCCTTTTCTTCCCTAAAAAAAGTGTGCTTTCTGTTAATTCCTGCTCAAAATCTAATAATAATTGGGGAAGGAGGATGTTGAGGCAGGAAACATTAAACACAGCATCATAAGAAGGATGTTTTAGAAGAGGGGAAATATTACTTATCAGTTAGATTGCAGCAATTGCAAATTCAACCTTCTCATGGGTATCTTAATCACACCCCTATGCCCTAACCTAATATTAACAGTGAGATGGAAAAAATTTTATATCCCTGTGTTTATACACATTAATACATACATACACACAATTATACACACACATTCACGCATTTGTAGACATCATAAATAACCACAGCCACTGGGCACAAGGTAGGCATTTCTCCCTGTTTGTATTATTGTTCGTTTAAATGCCACACTTTTTTTACTATTTTGCCCTAAAAAAAATAACAATATACCAACATAGAGTAACAAACATCTAATATTTTATGAAGGACAAAATTCTTAAAGTGAACTAAGTAAAACATTAAAGCATATCTCCTTTTTCTTTTTTTAACTAATTATAATATGACAATCATTTGGCTAGAATTTGGGCACATAGTAGAAATACATTAAGGAAAGAAACAAGTTTCTCAGGGTGGAGCCAAGATGGCAGAGTAAAAACAGTAACTTGCTTGAGCTCTCCCTCAAACCCCTCCAAATACCTGTAAAAATGGCTCTAAACAAATTCTAAAGCAGCAGAACCCACAAAAAGACAAAGTGAAACAAATTTATAGCCCAAGACAGCCAGGATGGTTGATTAGAAAGGTCTATCACACCAGACTGGGAGAGGAGCATGGTTTGGCATGGGCGTACAGGTAGAACCGGCTGTAGAGAACCTTAAGCAGGCCTCAGATGTCTGAAGCACAGGCAACTGTGGTGGTTTTCAGACTTCTCAACCCACAAATGCCAAAGACAACTTAGAAGGTCAGTGGGAAAAGTCTGTTACTGCGGTGAGAGAAAGAAATGCTGTCCCAGTCCCAGTGTCTGAGCTCAATCCTGGGACAGTGGCTGCTTCAGGAGCTTCTGGCCCACAGACTGAGGGGGAATCGAGTGGCTGATCAGAGGAGGATTGTAGGCATCTTTTGGTGGTGTTGAGGCAGGATTCTCTTGCTTTGCCTGTCCTAGGATCTGGGTCACAGCTCTGGGTGGTGATCCTGGGGTAAGGAGGAGTGCTGGCATGGTGGAGCTTCTAGTGGTGGTAGAGAGGAAATCATCCTCACAGTTCCAAGGCAGAAAAGAGTGCTTGTGGTCACTTATAGACCACAGCACAGGCCAGGAAAGGAGAAAACACCTCGCCCCTTATCATACCACCTTGGAAGAACTGAAAATTTACAGGTCCCTAGAAGTATCTCTGAAAACAGCTGCACAGAATCTCTGAAGCTTGGGACAGTATATTCTCCACACTGGAAGAAGACTTAACAAAGAGTTTAAAACTCAAATAATTGGCTGCGATCATGAACAATCAAAGGCACAAAAAAGTCAGATCATAGAATCTTTCTTTGGTAACAAAGAAGATCAAAACATACATGAGTATGAGTAAGCAGCACAAAAAGAGTCAGACTGTATTATCTTACTTTGGTGACAAAGAAGATCAAAACATACAACCCGAAGAACACAACGAAGACAAAGCTCCTACATCCAAAGCCTCCAAGAAGAATATGAATCAGTCCCAGGCCATGGAAGAGCTCAAAAAGGAGTATGAGAAACAATTAAGAGAAGTGGAGAAAAAACTGGGAAGAGAAATGAGAGTGATGCAAGAAAATCATGAAAAACAAGTCAATAGCTTGCTAAAGGAGACACAATAAAATACTGAATACATAATATCCTAAAAAATAGCCTAACCCAAATGGCAAAAGAGGTCCATAAAGTCAATGAGGAAAAGAATGCCCTGAAAAGCAAAATTGGACAAATGGAAAAGGAAGTCCAAAAGCTTATTGAAAAAATACTTCCTTAAAATTTAGAATGGAGCAATTGGAAGCTAGTGACTTTATGAGAAATCAAGACACTGTAAAACAAATTCAAAAGAAAGAAAAAATAGAAAACAATGTGAAATATCTCATTGGAAAAGCAACTGACCTGGAAAATAGATCCAGGAAAGAGAATTTAAAAATTATTGGACTATCTGAAAGCCATGATCAAAAAAAGAACCTAGACATCATCTTCCAAGAAATTATCAGGGAAAACTTCTCCGATATTTTAGAACCAGAATGCAAAATAGAAATTGAAAGAATGCACCGATCACCTCCTGAAAGAGATCCCCAAAGGAAAACTCCTAGGAATATTGTAGCCAACTTCCAGAGTTCCCAGGTCAAGGAGAAAATATTACAAGCAGCCAAAAAGAAAAAAATTCAAGTATTGTGGAAACACAATCAGAATAACACAAGATTTAGCAGCTTCTACATTAAGGGACCACAGGGCATGGAATATAATATTCCGGAGGGCAAAGGAGATAGGATTGCAACCAAGAATCACCTACCCGCAAAACTGAATATAACCCTTCAGAGGAAAAAATGGTCATTCAGTGAAATAGGGGACTTTCAAGTATTCTTGATACAAAGACCAGAGCTGAATAGAAAATGTGACTTTCAAATACAACACTCAAGTGAAACATGAAGAGGTAAATAGGAAAGAGAAATCATAAGAGATTTATTAAGGTTGAATTGTTTACATTCCTTCATGGAAAGATGATATTTGAAACTCATGAGACCTTTGTCAGTATTAGGGTAGTTGGAGGGAAAAAATTATATGTATGTATATAGAGAGATAGATAGAGACATAGAGAGCCCAGGGTGAGTTGAAGATGAAGGGGTGATATCTGGAGAATAAAATTAAGGGGTGAGAGAGGATTATACTGAGAGAAGGAGAAAGGGAGAGGTAAAATGGGGTAAATTATTGTACAAAAAAAACCAAACAGAAAAGAAAAGGCTTTTATGGGGCAGCTAGGTGACACAGTGGATAGAACACTGACCCTGAAGTCAGGAGGACCTTAGTTCAAATCCGGCCTCAGATCAAACACTTGAAACTTACTAGCTGTGTGACCCTCGCAAGTCACTTTACCCCAATTGCCTAAAAAGAAAAAAAGAGAAAGAAAAAAAGGCTTTTACAGTGGAGGGGAAGTGGGGGAAAATGAGAGGGTTTGAGTGAATCTTATTGTCATCAGATTTGTCTTAAGAAGGGAATAATATACACACTCCATTGGGTATGGAAATCTATCTTACCCTACAGGAAAGAGGGGGGGTAAGGGGACAAGAGAGAAGGGCAATGATAGAGGGGAGGGCAGATTGGGAGAGGGGGTAATCAGAAGCAAACACTTCTGAGGAGGGACAGGATCAAAAGAGAGAATAGAATAAATGGGGGGCAGGATAGGATGAAGGGAAATATACTTAGTTTTTCACAACATGACTACTATGGAAGTGTTTTGCATGACTACACAAGTACAACCTGTGTAGAGTTGCTTGCCTTTTCAATGAGCGTGGGTGGGGAGGGAGGAAGGGAGAAAATTTGTAACCCAAAGTTTTAAAAACACATGTTAAAAAAATTTGTTTTCACATGTAACTAGGAAATAAGAAATACAGTAGTGATAAGTCTATGATAGTCTGTCTCCAAAATCTCTGAAACTCATACCTTATTTTTTTAATTAATGGTGATTTTTATTTATTTTTTTCAACATTTACTTCCACAAGATTTTGAGTTCCAAATTTTCACCCCATCTCACCCCTCCCCCCACCCCAAGATGGTATGCATTCTGAATACCCCTTCCCCTAGTCTGCCTTCCCTTCTATCTCTCCCCCCCCTTCTCTTATCCCCTTCCCCTTCAACTTTCCTGTAGGGCAGAATGGATTTCTGTACCCCATTTCCTGTATTTCTTATTTCCCAGTTGCATGTGAAAACATTTTTTTTAAACATGTTTTTAAAACTTTGGGTTCCAAATTTTCTCCCTTCCTCCCTCCCCACACACCCTTATTGATAAGGCAAGCAACTAAATATAGGTTATATATGTGCAGTTATGCAAAACACTTCCATAGTAGACATGTTGTGAAAAAGTAACTCTATTTCCCTTAATCCTATCCCACCCCTCCCCTTTATTCTCTTCTTTCTTTTGACCCTGTCCCTCCTCAGAAATACTTGCTTCTGATTATCCCCTTTCCCAATCTGCCCTCTTCTCTATCATCCCCCTACTCTCTTGTCCCCTTCCCCCCCCCATTTTCCTATGGGGTAAGACAGATTTCCATACCCAATCGAGTGTATATGTTATTCCCTCCTTAAGTCAAATTCTATGAGAATAAGATTCACTCATACCTTCTCACCTTCCCCCATTTCCCCTCCACTGTAAAAGCCTTTTTTTCTATTTTTTGTGAGATAATTTACCCCATTCTACCTCTCCCTTTCTCCTTTTTCTCGTATAATCCTCTCTCACCTCTTAATTTTATTCTCCAGATATGACGCCTTCATTTTCAATTCACCCTGTGCTCTCTATTTCTTTCTCTCTCTCTATCTCTCTATCTATCTATCTATATCTATATATACATACATATAATTTTTTTCCCCTCCAACTACCTTAAAACTGACAAAGGCCTCATGAGTTAGAAATATCATCTTTCCATTCAGGAATGTAAACAGTTCAACCTTAATAAGTCTCTTATGATTTTCTCTTTCCTGTTTACCTCTTCATGTTCCACTTGAGTCTTGTATTTGAAAATCAAATTTTCTATTCAGCTCTGGTCTTTTCATCAAGAATGCTTGAAAGTCCTCTATTTCACTGAATGACCATTTTTTCTCCTGAAGGACTATACTCAGTTTTGCTGGGTAGGTGATTCTTGGTTGTAATTCTATCTCCTTTGCCCTCTGGAATATTATATTCCATGCCCTGCAGTCCCTTAATGTAGAAGCAGCTAAATCTTGGGTTATCCTGATTGTGTTTCCACAATACTTGAATTCTTTCTTTCTGGCTGCTTGTAATATTTTCTCCTTGACCTGGGAACTCTGGAATTTGGCTACAATATTCCTAGGAGTTTTCCTTTGGGGATCTCTTTCAGGAGGAGATCAGTGGATTCTTTCAATTTCTATTTTGCCCTCTGGTTCTAAAATATCAGGACAGTTTTCCTTGATCATTTCTTGAAAGATGATGTCTAGGCTCTTTCTTTGATCATGGCTTTCAGATAGTCCAATAATTTTTAAATTCTCTCTCCTGGATCTATTTTTCCAGGTCAGTTGTTTTTCCAATAAGATATTTCACATTGTTTTCTAATTTTTCATTCTTTTGGATTTGTTTTATGGTGTCTTGATTTCTCATAAAGTTACTAGCTTCCAATTGCTCTATTCTAATTTTTAAGGAAGTATTTTCTTCAGCAATCTTTTGGACTTTTTCATTTGGCCAATTTTGCTTTTTAGGGCATTCTTCTCCTCATTGGCTTTTTGGACCTCTTTTGTCATTTGGGTTAAGCTATTTTTAAGGGTGTTATTTTCTTCAGTATTTTTTTGGGTCTCCTTTAGCAAGCTGTTGACTTGTTTTTCATGATTTTCTTGCAAAACTCTCAGTTTTTTCCCTACTTCTGTTACTTGCTTCTCAAAATCCTCTTTGAGCTCTTCCAAGGCCTGGGACTGATTCATATTTTTCTTGGAGTCTTTGGATGTAGGAGCTTTTGCTCCGTTGTCTTCTTCTGGTTGTATGTTTTGATCTTCTTTGTCACCAAAGTAAGATAATATAGTCTGACTCTTTTTGCGCTGCTTACTCATGATCCCGCCCAATTACTTGAGTTTTAAACTCTTTGTTAAGGTAAAAATCTGCTTCCAATGTGGAGAATGTACTGTCTCACGCTTTGGGGGTTTGTACAGCTGTTTTCAGAGATACTTCTAGGGACCTGAAAATCTTCAGTTCTTCCAAGGAGCTATGATAAGGGGCGAGGTGTTTTCTCTCCACCATCACAACAAGCTTCACCACACCAGCATTCCTCCTCGCAGAAGGACCGCCCCTCCAAACTGTGACCCAGATCCAAGCACTGGTAAAGCATGAGATTCCTGCCTCAGCACTGGCAAAGAGATTCCTGCAATCCCCCTCTGATCAGCTACTTGATTGCTCCTCAGTCTGTGGGCTGGAAGCTCAGGAAAAAGCCACGGCCCCAGAGGCTGCGCTCTGGACTTGGGACTGAGACCTAGCTTCTCTTTCACCTCAGTTACAGACTTTTCCCACTGACCTTCTAAGTTGTCTTTGGCGTTCATGGGTTGAGAAATCAGGAAACCGTCACAGCTGCCAGTGATTCAGTCCTCTGAGGCCTGCTCCAGGGTCCCTGCAGCCTGTGCGCCCACGCTGAACTGTGCTCCTCTCCCTGCCCGGTGCAATATACCTTTCAGAGCAACCATACAGGTTGTCTTTGGCTGGAAATTTGTTTCACTCTGTCTTTTTGTGGGTTCTGTTGCTTTAGAATTTGTTTAGACCCATTTTTTATAGGTATTTGGAGGGGTTTGGGGGGAGAGCTCAAGCAAGTCCCGGTTTTCCCTCCACCATCTTGGCTCCGCCCCCCAACTCATACCTTTTTTTTGATCTATTTCTAGATTCTGAGCTCCTACTCTCCTCAGTCTCCCTCTATGAAATGAGTATGTGTCCTACTCACAAAGAAACCATCACTCCACTCTACCCTGTCCCCTCCAAAATGATTCCATTAACCTGTCTCTTTTTCCAGCACACCAGATTCCTAAATTTTCTCTCTAAGTAGCTATGCATGCTCTCAACAAGAATGAATGATCCTGTTGTTACTGATGATTGATTATGTGAAAAAGAGCCTTGACAAAATCTCTTTGATGATCCAGAGAGGGCATGTGATACCATCTCCTTTGAATTGGACTAGATAATTTCTCAGGCTTTTCTATTCCTGAAGGTCTTTTGACAAAGATCATGAAGTATTTAATTATTTTTGCCAATCGTACTGTCTCTTATTTATTATATCATTTTCATATCATGAGTTGCAACATTGATTTGAAGGCATATTTCATATTGCTTCTTTCAGTTGATGTTGCTTATGTTTTCAATTTTTCAAGATAATTTTTCAACTCTTCAAATAATTCTAAGTTGAAGGCTTCTGGTACTTTATAATTGTCATGGAATTCACTGGAGTATAAATGCTGTTTGTTACCTTCACATATTCCTTTAGTTCTACTGAAATTGCTAGTTGACAGTCTGTCAATGCTAAAAATGAATACTTTATAATGTGGTAAGTTTTCTATAAATATAAATAATAAGGGAGAAATTAAGTGGCCATGGATCAGAGCCAGTGCAGAAGGCATAATATTATGAGCTAGAAGGTTTTACTAAATGATACATAACATTATTCACCTCTGATAGTCTCTGCTTCTAAAACATAAGTTGTGGGGGTTTTTTTTGTTTGTTTGTTTTATTTTGTCATTGCTTTTGTTTTGCTATAAGGAATTATAACTGGAAAAAAAAAAAACCTCTAACTCAGGAAACAGAAGGGCTGAATATTATCCCAGCTATTCTGTGTATTAACTATATGACGTTGGTCATTTCCTTTCTCTGAACATTTCTTTACCGACACAATAACTAGGTTCAAATGTTTTTCCATTGCTAAATTTTAAGATTTTATATACCTACCAAAATCAGGTTTCTTTTTCCCCCAAAATCATGAACACAACATGAATTTTTAAATATGTATATGTGTGTCTGTCTGTATGTCTGTGTGTGCATGTGTATATACATGCATTTATATACACATAGATATAGATATATACACACATATGTATGGGTATGCATGAATATACATATATACATATATGTCTATATGTAGACATACACACACATACACCCAGAGCATATCTTACTTTTTTTTGTTGTTTTATGGAAGTTTTGGTGGCCTAGTGAAACTTATGGACCCATTTCTGAATATTTTCAAATGCATAAAATGAAATGCATAGGATTAACAGGAGCCTAAATATATTTAAATACATTTTTTTAAATTCACAGAACCTAGATAAAGAACCTTTAACCTAATACCTAACATAATGTATTACACATCCTCAAATGTTCAGATAGATTTATGATCTCATTGATTTAGGAACTCTCATCAACAAAACAGATTTTTAACCCAGCCATCCTTGACCATTTTGTGAGATTTTTGTCCACATTCTCCCAAAAGTTTGCCCTAGGGACTTCATCCAACATGATGAAAGCTTTCCTTACTTTCTACCAACCTCCTCAGAGTACCATAAGTTCACCCTGTCTGACTGTCATTCTTCACTCTTGCCAGGTTACTAACCCATTTTTATTGCTATCATACAATTGTTGAATTTTATTTCTTCTTCTGAATTCCTTATTATTTTTATCTTGCAGTCTTCCCATACTGGGCATGTCCCTATCTGTTGCCCTCCACAAGGACATTTACCCATTCCTCCTCCTCTTCTAAGGGACCCTTCTCTACCACATATTGCCTTGTCCTTTTTCATTTCTTTGGGATACATTCCTAGCAGCAGTATTACTGGATCAAGGGGTATGCATCATTTTATAGGTCTTTGAGCAAAATTCCAAATTGCTCTCCAGAATATTTGAATCAGTTTACAACTCCACCAACAGTTCAATAGAATCTCAATTTTTTTTAACATACCCTGAGACAAAAGACTCTTTGTCTTTTGACATTTGTCTTTTTTTCTGTGATACTGGCTAATATGATAGGTATACTTCAGACTTATTTTAATTGGCCTTTCTCCAATCAATGTGATTTGGGGCATTTTAACATGACTATGGATAGCTTTGATTTCTTTATCTGAAAACTGTTCATATCCCTTGATCATTTGTCAATTTGGGAATGGCTCTTTTTTTTTTAATAAATTTGACACAGTTCTCTATATATTTGATAAATGAAGCCTTTATCAGAGAAACTTCCCATAATTTTTTTTCTACAGATAAGATTACTAACTTTGTATTTTTCTCCATCCAATTTCCCATCCTGTTTATCCTACTATCTTTTGTTTCAACCTGTCTATCCTCAAAAGTATTTTGCTTCTATCTACTACCTCCCCCAATCTACCTTCCCTTCTACCACCACCCTTCTGTTATCCTTTTCACCTCTTATTTTCCTGTAAAGTAAGATATATGTGTGTATATATATATATATACACATAGATAGATAGATATAGATAGATAGACATAGATATCTATCTATCTATCTATATAATATACACACACACACACACACAACTAAGTGTGTGTTATACCCTCTTTGAGCCAATTCTGGTGAGAGTAAGCTTCAAGTGCTGTACCCCAGCCCCTCAAAATTATCAACTTCCCCTTCACTACAAAAAGTCTTACGTGCCTCATTTATGTAAAATAATTTAACTCATTCTACATCTCCCTTTCCCCTTCTTCCAGTACATTGTTCTTCCTCACCCCTTAATTTTACTTTTTTATATCATCTTTTCATATTCAACTCATTTCCATGCCCTCTGTCTGTGTATATGCCTTCTAACTGCCCAAATAACAATACTGTTCTTCAAAATTATATCATTTTCCCATTTTGGAATATAAATAGTTTAACTTTATTAAGTCCCTTATTATTTCATTTTACTATTTACCTTTATAAGTCTCTCTTGAGTCTTGCATTTGGAAGTCAAATTTTCTATTTAGCAAATTTTCAATTCAGCTCTGGTATTTTCATCAAAAATGCTTGAAAGCCCTCAATTTCACTGAATATCCATTTTTCCCCTGAAGAATTATACTCAGTTTTTCTAGGTACGTGATTCTTGGTTGTAACTCTAGCTTTGCCCTCCAGAATATCATATTTCCAGACCTCCACTCCTTTAATGTACAAGCTGCTAAACCTTGTGTTACTGGCTGTGTCTCCATGATAATTAAATTGTTTCTGGTTTCTTGCAAAATTTTCTACTTAACCTGGGAGCTCTGGAATTTGACTATAATATTCCTGGCAGTTTTCCTTTTGGGGTCTCTTTCATTTAGAAGGTGATTAGGCAATTATTTCAATTTCTATTTTACCCTCTGGTTCCAGAATATGCAGGCAGTTTTCCTTGATAATTTCTTGAAAGATGATGTGTAACTTAATTTTTTGATCAATGCTTTCAGGAAGTCAAATAATTTTAAATTATCTCCCCCAGATCTCTTTTCCAGGTCAGTTGTTTTTCTAATAAAATATTTCACACTGTCTTCTTTTTTTAAATTATTTTGATTTTCTTTAATTGTTTCATGATGTCTCATAGATCATTCATAGTTCTCTTGCATCACTCTCATTTCTTTTTCCAGTTTTCTTTTTTCCTCTCTCATATGATTTTTACACTCCTTTTTGAGCTCTTCCATGAGTACTTTCTGGGCTTGAGACCACTTCCCATTTTTCTTCAGAGTTTTGCCCATAGGTATTTTGACATTGTTGTCCTCTTCTGAGTTTGTGGCTTGTTCTTCCCTGTCATCATAATAACTTTCCATGGTCAGATTATTTTTGTTGTTGTATTTTTGTTCATTTTTTTTTCTTTTTGGCCTTCTTCCTTTCTTTGAAATTTGAGCTCTGCACCTGGGGTGGAAGGGACACTGTCTCAGGCTTCTTGTGCTAGTGGCTACAGGCACTGGCTATTTATCTGGTGTTTCACTATTGTTACTCTGAGAACCCCCAGGGGACCCTCATGCCTGATGCAGTGCTGGGGTGTGGGGTGAGAGTTGGCTGGCACTACTGGAGCCTGTAGAAGTCTGGCAGGTTATCTGGTGCTGAGCTTGAGTCCCAGTGGTGGTGTCTGGCATGTGATGAAGCCTGGTGGGGTGTTTCTGCATTTCCTGATGGCTACAGTGATGCACATGGAGGTCTGGCCATTGGAGGCTGCCTGTTTTCCCTGGGCTCTTCTGAAGCATAAGGTGGTTCTCAGAGCTGGAATCTGCTGATTCTTCTGGCTATGCTAAGGCATGTAAGGTGTCCTGGTGTTGGCATTTGCCTGCTCCACCTCACAGGGGTTCAGGCTCTCCCACTGATGTGCTGAGGTGGGGCTTGTTGCTGGTTAGCTGGGATGCTTCCTGTCCTGGAATGTGTTCCCATTTTACCCAAGTGAGATGGACCTTTCTTAATGATATTCTAAGTTTCTTGGCCTAACAGATTGTTTTACCCCTTCTTTTTGCTGGTTCTGCTGTCCCAGGATTTGTTTTGAAGTGCTATCATATGATTGTTTGGAGGTGAATATGGGAAAGTGACAGCAATTTGCTGCTTAAAGGTGTTTTTTTTTCAGTATATTTTGTGCCTCCTTTACCAAACTGTTGACTCTTTTTACTTGATTTTCTTGCATCACTCTCATTTCTTTTCCCAATTTTTCCTCTACCTCTATTACTTGATTTAAAAAATAATTTTTGAATTCTTCCATGGCCTGAGACCAATTTGTATTTTTCATGGAGGCTTGGGATTTAGGAATTTAACTTTGCTGTCTCCTTCTGAGTGCGTGTTTTGATCTTCCTTATCACTATAGTAATTCTCTATGGTCAGAATTTTTTTCTGTTGTTTATTCATTTTCCCAACCTATTTCTCGACTTTTAACTTTTTGCTAAAGTGGGGCTTTCATTCCAGGGTGGATGGCACATTGTTCCACGTTTCAGGTTTTTTGTGTAACTGTTTTTAGAGATACTTCTGGGGACATTTAAGTTTTCAGTTTTTTCAAGGTACTATGACCTAAAGAGAGGTGTGTTTACTCCTCACCTGGCCTGTACTCTGGTCTGTGAGTGACCATAAGAATTCTTTTCTGCCATGGAACTGTGATGAGGGTCTCCTCTCTACCATGGTTTCAAGCTCTCATTTGCTAGTGCTCCTCCTCACCCTGGGATTGCCACCCAGGACTGTAACCTGGATCTGAGTAAGGTCAAAGCAATAGAGTTCTACCCCTAAATGCCTTGAAATTTTCTGAGATCCCTGAAATCTCCTTCTGACCAGTTGTTAGAACACCCTTTACTGTCTATAGGCTGAACGCCTACAGAAATAGCTACAGCATCTCCTGATTCATTCACTCCTAAAGGCTTCTCCTGGCTATCTGGTGCCTGGTCTGCTCTGGCATTGCCTGCACTAGACTGCACCCTACTCTCACCCTGGTGCAACAGAGCTTTCTTGCCAAACTTTTAAATTGTCTTGGGCTAGAAAATTGTTTCACCTCATCTTTTTGTGGGTTCTGCCACTCCAGGATTTGGTTTAGGGCATTCTTTAAAGGTCTTTGGAGGGGTTTTGGGAAAAGCTCAGGTTAGTCCTAACCTTCTCTCCCCTATCTTCTCTCTTCCACCTATCAGTGTTTTTTTTTTCTAATAAGATATTTCACATTTTCTTCTACTTTTGTATCCTTTTGATTTTGTTTTATTGTTTCATCATGTCTCATGGAGTGATTAACTTCCATTTGCCCAATTCACATTTTCAAGTAATTATTTTCTTCAATGACCTTTTGAACCTCTTTTCTCATTTGGCCACTTCTGCTTTTTAATGAGTTCTTCTTTTCACTGGATTTTTGTTCCTCTTTTGCCATTTGGCATATTTTGTTTTTTGAGGTTTTATTTTTGCTGACTCCTTTACCAATTCTATTTTCACGATTTTCTTGTGTGACTCTCATGTCTTTTCCCAATTTTTCCCTACCTCTCTTATTTGACTTTTAAACTGCTTTTTGAGCTCTTTTAAGAATTGTTTGTGGTATTTTTTTGGGGGGGAGGGCTCAAGAACAACTCACATTTTTCTTTGAGACTTTGGATGTAACAGTTTTGACTTTGTTGTCTTTTGAGTTTGTGTTTTTGTCTTTTCTGTCACCATAGTAACTCTCTACGGTCAGTTTCTTTTTGTTGCTGTGGTTGCTGCTACTGTTGTTTGCTTAATTTTCCAGCCTATTTTTTTTACCTTTAATTTGATTTCAAAGTTGAAGTCTGTCTGCTCCCACAGTGGAAGGGGCACTGTTCCTAGTTTCAAGTTTTTTGTGCAGCTGCTTTCAGAACTCCTTCTAGGGGTCTATAAATTTTCACTTCTTCCAAGGTGGTATAATCTAAGAAGGGATGTGTGTTAACTACCTTTCCGGCCTGTATTCTGGTCTGTGAATGACCACAAACACTCTCTTTTTTTTACCCTGGAACTATGACCAGGGTCCCTCTCCCCTCTTCCAGTCCTACAGCCAGTAGCTCTGGTGTGCTAGTTCTCCTCCTTGTTCTGGAATTGTTATTCAGGACTGCAACCCAAATCTCTACAGAATCCTTCACCCAATGCCAGCAAAGACACCCCTGTAATCTTTTTCTGACCAGATGTCCACTGTGGGCTTTGAGCTCTGGAAGTCACTGGTGTTGATTCAGTTGCCTCCAAGGTCTTCTGCTGAGTAGCTGAAGAGTGTCCTGCTGCTGACTTGGGATATTGCTTGAAGTGGACTGTGTTCCACTCTCACCCACTAACAATAAACCTTTCCTTCTGAACTTCTAAGTTGTTTTTGGCTGGAAAATTGTTACACTCTGTCCTTCTGTGGGTTCTGCCACTCCAGAATTCATTTGAGGACTTATTTAAGTTTGTTTGCAGGGGAATTTGGAAGAGCTCAGGAGAGGACCTGCCTTTTCTCAGCCTTCTATGCTTTGTCCTGTCCAATAGACTTCTTAAACTGTACTTATCAAAAACTGAATATATTATCTTTTCCACTAAATGCTTCCTTCCTTCTTCTATCTTCCCTATTACTATAGAGAGTAACACCATCCTCCCAGTCTCTCAAGCTCACAAACTAAGTTTCATCTTTGACTCCTCTTTTTCTTTTATCTCCTCATATCCAAACTGTTGCCAAGGCCTATTGATTTCACTTTTGCAGCATCTCTTAAATACATTGCCCCTTCTTTTCTCTAACACTGCCACCACTATGGTGCAGGCCCTTATCACCTCACACCTGGAATATTGCAATAGCCTCACCTGCTGTTAGATCTGCATGCCTCAAGTCTCTCCCCACTTTAAATCATCTTCCATTCAGCCACTGGAGTGATTTTCCTAAAATATGGGTCAGACCACATCATTCCCTTTACTCAATAAAATTCCAGTGGCTCCCTATCACCTCCAGGATCAAATACAAAATTCTCTGTTTGGTGTTCAAAGTCCTTCATTACCTAACCCTTTCTTAACTCTCCAGTCTTCTTATACCTTCCTCCTGGTCATCTCCTCTTTGATCCAACAAGATTATTTTTTTCCCATAAATAGAACAGTCCATCCTTTGGCTCTAGCAATGTTCTCTGATCGTTCAGCATGCCTGGAATGCTTGATCTCCTCATCTCCACAAATTAGCTTTCCCAATTTCCTTTATTTCCCAACTAAAGTCTTATCTTCTATAGGAAGTCTATTCTAACTCCTCTTAATTCTAATGCCTTCCCTCTGTTATTTCTTATTTATCCTGTATGTCACTTGTTTGTACATGTTTGTTTATTTTCTCCCTCATTATACTGAACTCTCCTTGTGGCCAGGAACTGCCTTTTTTCTTCTTTTTGTGTCTCCAGTGGTTATCACTCTGCCCAGCACAGAGGAGGTGTTTAACGTTGATGAAAGTGCTTATTTGGTAATTGAGTGGAGTCAAGAAGACCTGTGTTCTCATACGGCCTCAGACACTTACTAGCTGTGTGGCACTAGGCAAGTCATTTAACCCCATTTTCCTCAGCTTTTTTATCCATAAAATGGGAGTTATAATCATACCTAACACACAGTTTTGCTTTGTGGATCAAATGAAGTAATAATTTTATAGTGTTTACCACAGTGTTTAGCATAGTAAATACTATATTAATATTAACCATTGATAAATGTTTGTTGCCTGATTGATGGAAGTTCCATGGAGCTTCTTATGTTTTAAAAGGTTTGCAATATGTTTATGAATGATAAGCTCAGTACATCATCAGTCTTCCAGCATCTAGGGTATAATTTTAGCCCATTAGTCTAAATGTACACAGCTCTAACATGTAGATGTGTTTTATCCAGTTGCCTCTTGGGAAAAGGAAGAACATCAGATTCTTCAAGTTAGAAAGCATTTCTGGATTGCTACCAATTAAATCAGAAGAATCAATTGTCTTTGACTAGGTTTGGGTTATTATTTGTACTGCTGGGTTTTAATACCCTTCTTGGCTGTTTAAGTTGTATAATGTCAGAGTGTACTTTCATCTTCATCTTTTAGATTCTCACTGCTTAGATGACAAATGATTGTTTTCTAGTCTATATACAAGAAAAAAATTATTCGAAGAACAAAATATCCGAGCTGTATGTGTAATGGACATAAGCCATTTCTGCCTCTTTCTAATCTATGAATTGGCTGCATTTAAACTATTCTTCACTGGCTAAGTCTCCACAGTTAAACTTAATTGGAAAGTGTAAACATTTTTCTAGATGAATCAGATCTCTAATCATTGGAAAATATAGGCAGAGGGATGAATTTCCTGAAAAATTTTTGTTATGTTTGAACTCCTCAGGAAAAAGCACCAGAGCAGTAGTGGATGATAACATACATGTGTTGTAAGCTCTCCTTTATTTGTTTTATGATTATTTTTCTACCTCAAAATATTATATCAATATGTGGAAGTAATTTGGTCTTGTGCCTCATTTAGTAATTTAATTTGAAAGGATTAAAAGAAAACTATTTCTCTATTTATTCTCCCTAAAATAAAACTGATAATTAACTATATACTTAACTGATAATTAATTAATCTTAATGCAAATTAATCATTTATCTAAATGTTCAAATATAGTTATTTGTATCCATAGTTGTGAAAATGCAAAACAAATTAACTTCAATTTCATCTCTTTAGACCGGTAACCCATAAAGTGTGGTCTGGGGACCCCTGGGGATCCTCAAGGCCCTGGAAGAGACTATGCAATTTTAAAGTTTTCATAATAATGTTAAGGTAATTTAACATTAGTGTTGTAGTTATCAATAAATTCAACCCAAGTTTTTTGGGGTCCTCAATAATCTTTAAGACTGTAAAGGTGTCTTGGGACCAAAAATCTTAAGAACTACAACTTGAGACTAACTTTGCTAAATTTGGTAAATAGGAAGTATGGCATTTCATTCTGCTCACCAAAGGGCACATCCTTTTACAACCACATAGTCCATATCAATTAAGGCCATTTAAAGATAGTTCTTTTCAATCCCCCCAAAAAAAATCCTTCAGTCTATTGAGCAAAAATAGGGGTAGCTAACAAGGAGACATTTGTTGTGACATTACAACTCACCCAGGAGACAAATTAAATTGTAAAATCCAGGTTCTTGGATAAAAAATTAATTTAGATCAAGGGGCTTTGCTCTGAAAACCTTCCAAATGTTTAAGTTAATTTCATCACTCCTATAAAGAGATAATTTTTTTTTAGTAAATAAATCTCAATTTTGCTTTTCATGGAACTAGTTAGTGAAAACCCCAGACGGGATCACAGAGAATGGGACATGACTGAAAGACTGAACAACAACAACAACGTGGAGTGGGGAGAAAAAAAAAAAAACATGAACTTTTAAATGGGAGATGTGAACCTTTTATGTTGGAAGGATGAAATTCATTCTAAGGATTCCCCATCAAAGTTGTGAGGAACAAGGTGAATGACATGGACAATGTAGAAATTATTTTTTTATAAGCAACAACAAAAAAAATCATTCTTTCACATTGAACAAAATTAAAAACAAAATTAACGACAACAAAAGAAAGCAAATCATTTGATTATTTCTTTGGAACTCTGTTTGCTGTAAAATTGTACAAAGCACCTTGTTATCTCATTCCCACCTGCCTTCCTCAGCTTCCATAGGTCCCCCTGGTGGGCATCTATCACCACTGATATGAGGCATATTTGAATTTGAATTGTGTTTGAAAATGTGGGATCACAGAAGAGATCTAATGGTGCATGAAAATCAAGTGAAATGTTGGCTCAGTTTTGTTGAATCTCCTATAATTATATTACAGTAAATTCAGGGCTGGTAAAGGAAGAAAACAGTTTATTATATATTAGCATGAAATAAATAAGAGAAGAATGAAAATCATTTGACTCAATATTTACTCTTTCTCATTTTACCCAAATCATTTTGTGGTCTTTAAAGGGGAAATAAGAAGTTACTAAAAGACCTAAGTTTCTATTGTGAATGATATGACTAAAAATGGAATACATGCTGCATACCCACAGTAAGGAAAAAAATAGCAAAGGCAATTTTTTTTTCCTTTCCTGATTCCAAGTGATACTATAATGATAGTGCCTTCTCCTTGAAATTACTTCCAATATATCACACACACACACACACACACACACATACACACTCACTCACACACACACATACACACACAATCATACACATTGGAGACAAGAATTATTACTAGGGAACTAGATGAACGTTCATTTAGAAATAAGTCTCTCAACAAAGAAGAGATTGTTGAGTTATAAATAGTTATCCTCCTCAGTCACAACTCTGATACATGCTGCCTATGTGACATTGGGCATGGCAATTTAACTTTTAATGTCTGCAGGCAACTATCTAAGAAGAGATACATAGATATATTTATACATACATTCATATGTATAAATCTATGTATGTATCCTATTGTACAGAATATTTTGCATGGGGTCTCCTCCAATAAACAGTGAGTTCCTTGAGGCAGGCACTATTTTTGCCTTTCTTTGTATCCTAAGCACTTAGCATAATGCCTGGCACATGGTGGGTATTTAATAAATGTTTGTGAAGTGACTGGAAGAAATGTAAAGATTCTGAAAGGCAAAGATTTGGATTTGGAGGAAGGAAATTTCAGAACCAGGGACGGGCTTATAACAGTGCAGGGAGATGGTAGAAGAAATGTTGAATAGGCCGGCTTGAAAATGTAAATTAAAGCCAATTTTTGGAGTGACCTCCTCAGTTGCGCTGAGGATTTCACATTTTATTTTATCCAATTGGAGGTCTTTGAAAGGAGCACAGGAGAGCAGACTGTAACACGGAAAGGACTTCAGAGGCTTTTTAGTATAACACCCCAATTTTACAAATGAGGACACTGAGGTAGAGAGAGGTCAAGTGACTTGCCCAGGTCACTGAATTATTAAATGGCAGATAGGATTTAGTGGAGGACTTCTGATTCCAATGCCACTGCTCTTTCCATCATATTGCTTATTAATATTTTTTATAGTGGAAACATTTATCACTTTGCAGACTGTATTTTCCTAGTAGAATGTAAGCTTTTTGATTACATGAACTCTTTTTCATTTTGTTTTCTTTGTATCTCCACCATCCAGAACAGTGTCTTACACACATGTGACAGTTAATAAATACCCATTGGATTCGATTAGATCCTAGAGGGATATATCAAAGACTTTTTGAATAGACAGTGACATTGTTGGAATTGTACATTCAAAAGATTTTTATTAGTTTTATTAAGGAAGGTTATAATGAAGGCAGAGGAATCAAATCAGAAGGCTATTATGATAGTCCCAGAGAAAGATGATCAGAGTCTGAAAAAGGGTAGTGTCCCTGTGAGAGAAGTGAAAGATGGAGTATATGAGAGAGGTCATAGAGGAAAGCTGAAAGGACTTAGCAATTAATTGGTAATGGAGAGTAATTGACAGGAAGCAGTCAAGAATGATTTGGAGGTTGTGAACCTGAGTGACTGACACAATGCTAGTGTCCTTAATTGAAATGTAAATGTTTAGAGGAAAGAAAGACATAGTGGAGATGATGATAAGTTCACTTTGAGACATAGTAGCTAATAGAGATGATAACTGAAACCGTGGAGAAAGCTTTTTTTTTTTCTTCACCAAAGGAAACAGTGATGAAAAGAGACCCAGATTGAGTCTGCTCAACAAAGTTGCGTGCTGTTATTGCCTCTATATATCTAGTGACATACATTTTTAGCTGGAACTTTAGGGATGATGAGTTTTGGGGAAGATACAGATCACTGGACACTCATTGTGAGAAAATTCCTTCTACCAATACATATTGGAAACTTCTCTGAACCATATAATCTTAGGCAATTAGCTGAGGATACTGAGAGTTAAAGTGACTTGGCCAATGTCACATAGCTTACATCAGAAGCAGGCCTTGAAACCAGGTCTCCTTGACTCAGAGGAAGAAGGAACTCTATCCACAATTCCACCCTGACTTGGTTGCTGAAACTCTTCTTAAATGAATATTTACTTAATCCCCTAATATTTACATTGCTGCTTTACATTTTACAGGGTACTTTCCTCTTTTTAATGTGAAATCATTCATGAATATGTACTTTATGTTAGAGAGAGAATCCCAGGAAAGTTCCCTCCTCCTAGACAGCTGCCTGTCACTGGAAGATTTTCCTTTTTCTTTGATAGCATGATCATCGTGACCATTGGTTTTCTTAGGGTGTAGTCAAAGAAGCAATAGCATGTTACAAATCAGGTAAAAATGAGTTTTCCTCCTAGATAAAATCTTCCCAATTTTGGAGGGAAAAATATGATTACAAAACCTGCAGTTTCACCCCATAGATATAGCTAATAAGTTAGACAGATAATGAGTTCATCCAAACTAATTATTTAGAATAGGTGCTGCCAAATATTATTATTATCTGACTGCCAGAAGTTGTGTGTGTATGTATGTATGTGTGCATGTGTGTATACACACATACATACATATACATATATACATGCACATATATACATATGTATATGTGTGTATATACACACATACACATATTTTATATTTGAAATTTATAAATTCGTATGAATTAATGAAATTTGTTTAGTATCTAGGATTATTAAAGATTATTGCCTTTCCCTCAGTGTTTATTTTTCCCTAATATAACAAATATGAAAGTTATGGACATTGATATAGATTTTAAAAAACCTTAAGTTGGTCCTTCTTATACACTTCTACATTCTATTCTTCCTTTTTTCATCCTCTCAATGTTTTATCTGACATTCATATTGTCCTTTAAGACAGCACGGTTTACCGGAAAGTTCTTGGCTTTGTAATCAAAGGTTCAAGGCCCACCTGTGCCACTTAATATCTTAATATCTGTCATTTTTTCCTTCTTTGGTCCTTAGTTTACTTGCCTATGAAATGAATGGGTTCACTAGCTGCCAAAGGTTTTTTCATCTGTTATAGAAGAATCTGTGATTCTTCTGTTTGCAGACTACTTTATATACATTATCTCATTTGAGTCTCATAATAACTCTAAGGTAGGGAAAACAGGTATTATTATCCCCATTTTACCTTTGAGAAAACTGAGGCTCAGACAGGTTGAATACTTTGCCTAAGGTAATTCAGTTAGCAGGTTTGAAAGGAAAGATTTGATCTCAGTTCTTCTTCACTAAAAGATCAACAATCCAGCCCGTGTGGTATGCTTACCATTAAATGAGGGCAAAAAGGACTTTTCACTATTAGATGAGCTATTTATTTCAAAAGCCAATTCTTTTAATCTGTCCAATGCCTTGGTGAACCCCTTGTCCTAAGAACATTTTAATACTCTTGGAAATGACCTCATCTTTCACATCCTTAATTTCCATCAGGAGCCAACATCTTTTCCTATCCTTTTTTTTTTAAACATACAACAAATCCTCAGGGGAGCTATAGATTTAAATGACCTATATGGTAGACTATAAAAAATCATAATTATGCCCAGAATTACTTGCTGCACAGGTAGGATTTTGCTTGACTTTGAGTAGAGGACACACCCAAAACCTGACAAGGCTATTCCTAATTCCAATTAATTTATTTTTTAATTATTAAGATATATGCACACACACATATGTAAAATAGTTGGTAGGAGATAATAATGCTGTTTGCTTGAATAACAGAGCTTCTCAGCACTACTCACAGCAATTCAACAAAAACTTAGACATATCAGATTGCCCTATACACTCCAAAAAAAGTACCAGAATATGGTAAGTGAGGAGAGGTCACAAGATAGAAGAGATAAATTTTAGCTGATGCAATTTTAGCTCATTTCTCAAGCCATATCTATAAGTAGAGAAGGAGGGCTAAAGCAGAATGAAAACTAGACATGCTACGAGGAGAACAACCCTCACTCTATCCCTGATTGTGTAACAACAATAGTTTTTATGTGTATTGCTTCGTATTTAGAAAGAGTTTTTCACATGTGCAGGTTGTCTCCAAAGTTTTATTGCACATTTAAACTTACAACTTTAAATTGTACTAAGACTTTTGGGGCACTGAATCATTTTATTTTCTCTTAATATCTATTCCAATGATATTTGTAGTGCAAGCATAATCTCTACTTTCTGGATAATACATATAGCCTGGCATAATAAATATAATAATAGCAATTAACTAAAATAATAACATTCATATAATACTTTAAGATAAGTATTTTATATGTGTTAATGCATTTTATCTCCACAACAACTGTGAGGTAGGTACTATTATTATTTCCATTGTAAGGATGTCACAGTTAAGACATACAGCAGTTTAATGACAAGTCCAAGTGCTAAGATCAGAGCAAGAAAAACCTGGATTCAAATCCCTTCTCTGACAATAGCTAGTTATTTGATCTTGGGCAATTTATTTAGCCATTAGGGACCTCACACTACTTACTCCTTAAATATACACTCTGTACTCTTTAAGACTTATTTATTGAGTAAGTGTGAGGCTACAAGATCTTCTTTGGTTGGGTGAGATTCCAAACAGGTAGCTCTGAGTACTGAGGAAATCAGAGATTTTTTTTTTTTCACGTATGGTGTAAAGGGAACAAAAGTGTAGAGATGTCAAATGCCATATAGCTTTAAAGTGCTGGAGATATAACTGAAACTCAAGTTTTCTAATGAACATATCTTTCCCCTACCTTACATAATCTTCCATTAATTCTCTGGATTTCAATCTTTTCTGCTGTAAATTAAGAATATCAATGCTTACTTACATTATCTACTTCACAGAGTTATCTTATAGGACAGAATCATAGAATTTCAGGGTTAGAAGAGAAATCAGGTAATCTGTTTCAACCTTTACATGAGCATAAAGCCCCTCTACAACAATCCTGACAAGGGGCATTAAAAACTTAATAAATTATTTTTTTGGTAACATAGAAATAATTTACCTTTGTCCCACTCCTGATCAGTATTAAATTGTTAAGGACTTTCCTTGATGATGTCAAAATCAGCCAATGCACATATGCAAGTCACCAATCTTCATTGTTCTTTCTGGATTCGAAACAATTTCCCTGATGTCACGGTCCTCTTTGAGAAAGAAGGACAAACACAACCTGTGAGTAGTCTGAGCTGCATGAATGGGGACCCAGTTGACCACTAGCAGTTGAGTAACTCAGTTCCTCCTCTCCTCTCTTCTCCTCTCCTCTCGTCTCCCCTCGTCTCTTCTCCTCTCCTCTCCTCTCCTCTCCTCTCCTTTCCTCTCCTTTCCTCTCTCCTCCTTTTCCCTCCCCTCCTTTCTTTCCTCTTTTCTCCTCTTCTCTCCTCTCCTCTTGCCTAAGGGTGTTCTGCTGAAAAGAAGGTAAATTTTGATGGCTGAAAGCTGCCTACTTAATTTGGTGTTTACTAGCTAGATTTCTCTCTCAAAGACCAAGCCTTAAACTCAATTAATTCTGGAGCTCATAAATTTAGCACTAGGTTCCCTGCTCAAGCACCACTTAATGGTTGTTTTTTGGGCCTTCCCAGCTCAGACGGAATGTAAATAGTGACTATTTCTCTTTTGGCCAGCAACCCTGAGGGTCTTCCCCTCTCAGTTTGATTTTTTTTATTTTTCTTTCTTTTTTTTTTTATTAAAGTGGCCATTCCTTGGCTAGTTTCTTAAAGAGGCCTATTCACTTAATAGGCATTGCCTCACTCAAAGTGAGAACCTGAAAAGATCTTAGCTTAAAAGGGCCAGGGTCTACCACTGGATCCTGAGCTATCTCCAGTTGTCCTGATGAATATCTGACCACTGAACACAGATTGCTCTGGAGGAGAAAGTGAGGTTGGTGACCTTGCACAGCCCTCCCTCACTCAAAACAAAGTCAATTACAAGTCATGTCATCATTTACCTGATGTCATGGTCCTCTTTGAGAACAAAGGACAAACACAACAACACACACCTAATCTTCCCCATGATACCTTTTCAATAATATTACATGAGAGTTAAAACAGAATTCAATGGTCGTTTAATCCAAACCATTCATAAAATGAATGCCCACTATAATATACCTGAAAAAGGTCATTTAGTTTTTGCCTGAAAACATCCAAGAATGGATGGGAAGCATGGCAATTATTTTTTTTTCTTGTATAGGTGTTTTTTTATTAATTTATTTTAATTTATCAACAATCACTTCCATAAGCATGTGAGTTTTAAATTTTTCTCCCCCTCTCTCCTTACCTCCCTCCCCAAGACGGTGCACAATCTGATATAAGTTCTACACATACATTCCTATTAAACATATTTTCACATTAATGATGTTGTAAGGAAGAATTAAAACCAATAGGAAGAACCATCAGAAAGAGGACACAAAACAAAACAGAAGAAAAAAGTAGCAAATAGTATGCTTTGATGCATTCAAACTCCATAGTTCTTTCTTTGGATGTGGATAGCATTTTCCATCATGAGACCTTTGGAGATGTCTTAGATTCTTGCATTGCTGAGAAGGGCTAAGTCTATCAACTTTAGTCATCATACAACATGGCTGTTACTGTGTACAACATTCTCCTGGTTCTGTTCACTTCACTCAGCATCAAGCATGACAATTCTTGAGATGGCCCATTCCAATTTGGATAGTTTTAATTATTAGGAAGGGAAGCTCGATAGTGCAATAGACAGAGTGTTGTGGCTTGAGTCAGGAAGACTAGTCTCTCTGAGTTCAAATCTGGCCTCAGACACTTACTAGCTGTGTGATCCTAAGCACATCACTTAACCCTATTTGCCTCAGTTTCTTCATCTGTAAAATGAGCTGGAGAAGGAATGGCAAACCACTGTAATATCTTTGCCAAGAAAATCCCAAATGAGGTCATCAAGAGTAAGATGTGCCTGAACAACAACAACAAATTTTTTTCGAAGATTTTTCTGATATCACATCTTAATTTGCTTCTTTATGACTTTTTCTGGTTCATTCTGGTTCTTTCATTTGGATTAAAACAGAATAAATCTTCTTGTGCATGTTTCAAATATGTGACCCCAATCTAAAACAACACTGCTAAATGATCATTGAGCACCAAATTCCACATTTATTATAAATAACTGAGGAACTCTTTGTGTCATTAAATAATAAGTTTTCGCTTCTCCAGGAAAAAAAATGCCCAACTTGATCATGGTTCTCCTATGGCACAAACTCAAGGATCTTTTTTAGTCTAGTTGTTTTTGTCTTGAAACTCTACAGTTTATTACTCTTCTTTCTTAAACTATGCTACATAGAGCCCAGTAAACTATTCCAGATGAGTTCTGATGAAGCCAAATATAGTGGGACTACCATCTGCTTCCTTGACAGAAATTTTGAGAGCCAAAATTCTGAGCACAATCAATTTATTAACAAATCTAGTGACTGCCAATAAATGGGGTCAAATGGACTCTCAGTGACCATGTGACCCGGAGTTAGGGATGATAGGATATTTTAGAGTGATTAACAAGATGACAGAGCAAAATCTTGGGTAACATAAATATGTCTTCTTCTGATGTGGATGAGGGGTGAAATTACAATGGTAGAGGTACATGTTAAGAGACAAGGACGAAGGTATGAGTCATGACAACAGAATCAAGACCCAAGTGATCTGAGGTTAACAATTACAAGAGCAGAATTGTGACCCAAGTTATTTGAGGTTACTTGAGGAAATTTGTAAGAATAAGGAACAGTAGAAGGGCAATATTAAATCTAACTTGATTTTGTCTTAACAAAACATATATAAAATAATTTCAATCTCATATCTCCCTAGTCCTGAAATGCATATGTCTTAATGTAGTACAAGATCATATTAGTTTATTTTGGCTGTAACATCATATAGCTGACCATATTAGGTATTCGGTTCACTGAAACCACTAGATCTTTTTCTGAACAACATCTTATAAAGTTGAATTTTTGTACCTAAATATATGACACCACACATTCTAGAACTTATGGAGGCACTTACTATAAGTTTGACCGTGGGCAAGTCACTTAACTCTATTGTCCTCAGTTCCCTCATCTGTAAAATGAGCTTGAGAAGGAAATGGCAAACCATTCCAGTATTTTTGCCTAAAACATCGAAAGGGGTCATAAAGAGTTGGATACTACTGAAATGACTGAACAACAATAAAAACATGACTTTACATTTATTAGTATTGAATTTTTTCATATTAAATTCAACCTGATGGTCTAATATCTCAACATCCTTTTGGATAGAAATTCTGTCATGCAATGTGTTAGATGTGTATTATCTGCAAATTAGAAGAATATAACATCTATACCTTTATCTAAGTTATTGATAAAATATATTAGATAATGCAGGACCAAACACAGACACCTGGGATACTCTAGTGGAGACTTCCTGCTGTGTTATCAATAAATCAATGACTATTCTTTGGTCACCCAACCAGTTAATTATGAATCTACTTAATTTTATTATCATCTAATTTCTATAATCTCCTTTTACACAAGGATATGTAAATCTTTCTGTCATCTGTAAATTTGATAGGCATAACATTCATATCCTTATAAAAGTCATTGATAAAAATGTTAAGGAGACCAATGACGATGAGAGTGCTGGTGCACTATATGAGGGATTCTTTCTAAGCTGCCAAGGATCCATTAATCACAATTTCTTCAATCTTGTTTAGTCAGGTCATGGTACATTATCAAATAGACCTCTCCATGTTATTGAAACAGGATCTCAGGGAAGACCCTTTCAAAATATTTTTGCAAAATCCATGTATACTAGTCCTGTTGTTGTTGCTGCTGTTGTTCAGTCCTTTTAGATATGTACATTTGAGGTTTTCATGGCAAAGACACTGGAGTTATTTGTCATTTCCTTCTCCAGATCATTTTACAAATAAGGACACTGTGGCAAGCAGAGTTCCGAGACTTACCCTGAGAGACTCAGATAGTTAATATCTGGGGCCAGATTTGAAGTCAAGTCTTGCTGACTCCAAGCTCACATCTATCTACTATGCCATTTAGCTACCCCATACTATTTGTGTAGCATTTCTTAATTCTATCAATCAGTTATTTTTGTCAAAAAAAAAGAGTAATAAGATTAGTCTGGAATGATATATTTTTAATGATCTCATGCTTGTAGTGATCAACCTGTCCATTTAAGTGACATTTATCTTTTCCCTATTTTTGAAATCAGTATATCTATCTATCTATCTATCTATCTATCTATCTATCTATCTATCTAT